>NC_135888.1:95935871-96101936 GCF_964194155.1 Cetorhinus maximus
TTTGACCACAATGTTGAAACAAAAACCACCACAAAACAAACATTCCAAACCAACCCTATCAATCAAATTATCCAATATTCCATACAAAAGTTAAATAATCAGCCTTGGTGTCTGTGTTCCATGTGACTTTGCTATTCCTAGTTCCCTTTCACAACAGCAAGTGCACAAGTGAGTGGCTGTGATGGGAGGATGAATGCTGTCATACTGAGAGAGAACAGCAGGTTTGTGCTCCACAGAGCCACTACCACTCTCCTAAGAAAAATAGTAGTGAGCCAGAGGATTGAGTGTTTTAGCAACCAGCAAAGGGCCAGCAAAATGTTTAAAAAAAGGAAATATAAAATGAGAATAAACTAGCCAGTAATATAAAAACAGATTTTTAAAATGTATTTGTTCAAGGGATGTGGGAGTCACTGGCTAGGTCAGCATTAATTGTACATCCCTAATTGCCATTAAGAAGGCAATGGTGAGCTGCCTTCTTGAACCGCTGCAGCCCATATGGTGTTGGTAACTCCCACGGTGCTGTTAGGAAGGGAGATTATAAGAACTTTTACAAGTATATAAAAAGTAGGAGAGTTGCTAGAGTAGAATTTGTTACATTAGAAGCAGAGACAGGAGAAATGATCATGGGGACAAAGTGGCACAGACATAGACGAAAAATATTTATTCAGTCTTCATAGTAGAAAGCACAATTTACACACCAGAAATAGAAGGTAACCAAGAGAAACTTAAGGTATTAATGTCAGCAGAGAAAAAACTGAGAAACTTAAGAAACTATATAATTGGGAATCAGTAGATGAGGGATATTTGATTTTCCAAAAGGCACTTAATCAGGTGGCACACAAAAGGTTAATACACAAGACAAAGACTGGATAATATTTGAGGGGAATATATTAGCTTGGATAGAGGACTGGTTGGCAGACAGGAAGCTTAGAGTAAGGATAAACAGGGCTTTTTCAAGTTGGCTGCCTGTGACTAGTGGAGTGCTGCAAGAATCAGTGCTGGGGTCCCAGCTATTTACCATCTACATAAATGACTTAGACCGAGTTTGAGAGTAATGTAACCAAGTTTGGTGACAATACAATATAGGTGGGAATGTAAGCTGTGAGGAGGACACAAGAGGCTGAAAAGAGATATAGGCCAGTTAAGTGAGTGAGCAACAAGGTGGCAGGTGACATATGATATGGGAAAATATGAGGTTATCCATTTTGATAGTAAGAACAGAAAATTCTGCATCACAACAAGTGTCATAATGGATTGTCCACCCATTACATTTTGGAAAGGATGGATTTCAAGCTCTGTGCAAAGCTTTTGAAGGTTGAAGCCAGACTCTTCCATGCTCCTTGATAGTTACAACAGGCGCTCTAGCCAAGCTTTTCTGCGTGCATACCCATCAGCCTTTTTGCGTACGCTGCCCCAGTATAAGGACACGCAGATCCATCTTTACCACAGCATTCTGTAGTCTCTCTCCATTTCAATAATATTTTGCCTTTCTATTTTTCCCAACAAAGTGAACAATCACACAGTTTCCCACATTATACTTCATCTGTCAAATTTTTGCCAACTCACTTAACTTATCAACATCCTTTTGCAGATTCTTTCTGTCTTCCTCACACTTGCTTCCCCACCTATCCTTGTATTGTCAGAAAATTTTGTAACAATGCTTGAAGTCCTTTCATCCAAGTCACTAACATAGATTGTGAATAGTTAAGGCCCCAGTACTGACCTCTGTGGCATCACACGAGTTACAGTTGGCCAACGTGAAAATGACACATTTATCCTGACTCTTTGCTTCCTGTTAGTTAGCCAATCCTCTAGTCACATTAGTCTATCACCCCCATACCATGAGTTTTTATCTTATGTAGTAGCCTTTTATGTTACACCTTATAGAATGCCTTTTGGAAATCCAAATGCATTACATCTATTGGTTTCCCTTTGTCCACCCTGCTTGTTACATCCTCAAAGAACTCTAATAAATTTGTCAAACATGATTTCCCTTTCATAAAACCATGTTGACTCTGCTTGATTGCATTATGATTTTCTAAATGTCCTGCTACTATCTCCTTAATGATAGATCCCAGCATTTTTGCAATGACAGATGTTAGGCCAACTGGCCTATAGTTTCCTATTTCCCTTTCCTATTTTCACTTAGTTCTGTTGAAGGGTCATGAGGACTCGAAACGTCAACTGTGCTCTTCTCCACCGATGCTGCCAGACCTGCTGAGTTTTTCCAGGTATTTCTGTTTCTGTTTTTGTTTTGGCCTATAGTTTACTGCTTCTGTCTCGGCCTCCCTTCTTGAATAGAGGTGTGACATTTGTGATGTTCTAATCTTTTCTTTCATATTATGAGTCAGAACCTTTCCAGAATCTAGGGAATTTTCAAAGATTAGAACCAATCCATCAACTATTGCTACAGCAATTTCTTTTAAGACCCTAGGATGTAAAGCATCAGATCCAGGAGACTTGTCAGCCTTTAGCCCCATTAGTTTTCTTCATACTTTTCTCTAGTGATAGTGATTGTTTTAAGTTCCTCCCTCCCTTTTGCCCCTTAATTTTCTACTATTCTTGGGATGCTTTTTGTGTCTTATATCATGAAGACAGATACAAAATATTTATTCAAAGTATCTGCCATTTCCTTGTGTCCCATTATTAATTTCCCAGTCTCACCCTCTAAGGGCCAAAGGTTTATCTTAGCCACTCATTCCCTTTTTATACACTTGTAGAAGCTCTCACTGTCCATTTTTATATCCCATGCTAGTTCACTCTCATATTCTAATTTCCCCCTCTAATTTTTTTAGCCATTCTTTGCTGGTTTCTAAAATTTTCCCAATCTTCTGGCCTACCACTAATCTTCACACCTTCTCTTTTAATTTGATACTATCTTTAACTTCCTTAGTTAGCCATGGATAGTGCATCCTTCTCATACACAACAAAATTGTCTCCGATTTTTTGTGGCCCGTCCAACCTTACGGTTGGCGGACGTGCAAATAGGCCAGGCAGACTTTGCATCTTTCATCAAACCTCATCCAAGGGTGGGATGAAATTCCTGTTATGAAATGAAATAAAAATAAGTATCTGTGTGCAGCATTTTTATCAACTGTATTTTCAGGTGATTAATTGTGATGCATGGGCATTTTTTTCCACTTTTGAAACCTTCATTTTAGCTTTTTCAGGTCTCCAGCTCCTTGAGGCAGCTGTCTGCCTTCAGGGAGCTCTCTTGCAGTGCTCACCCGCGCCTGTGGTGACATCATCACCCACCCTCTTCCCGCCCCAGCCCCGGCAGCACTGAGCTTTTCAGCACGCCTTTCACACTGGCTGCCTGTTAATTGGCCAGCCAGTGTGATATCGCGGTGGGGGGCCGATCGGGCACACCCGCCAAAGGTAAAATTCAGGCCATAAAGTCTTTCTTTCTCAATTCTCAATGTTGAGAGTTTTGAAGTATTTCCTTAAATGTCTGGTACTGCTGATACACTGTTGTACCTTTTAACCTATTTTCCCAGTCCACTGTAGCCAACTCTGCTTTCATGCCTTAGTGATTGCCTTTATATAAGTTTAAAATGCTGCTGTTTATGTGCTGCTGCCTGCAGTTGTGGGCCACCTTGTCCTGCAAGAGAGTAGGAGAAGGGGGGCATGCCAGTAACTTTGATGCAATATGTTTGGGTGATGTGACTTTCAGGGCTGAATAGTGGGTAGTGTGTGAAGCTGTGTGATGTGGGGGTGAGGCTTGCAGCAGTGCTAAGTATATGAACATGAGGTGAAGCTATGAATGTGAGGTATGAGTGATGATTGTTCGAGAATGTTGGTTGGTGAGTGAAGCGGAGATGGTGAATTGAGCAAAGTGTAAGGCTAGTGGTTCAGTTGTAAGGATATGATACTTGAAGATGCATTCATTGGCCTTAGTCATTCATATGATGTCATTGAACACATTGCAATACTGCATCCAGATCCTCAGGGCTACACTGCTGGCATTAACCGCCAAGGCTATCTGCTCCCACTATCTTTGCAGTGTCTTCCTGGAAGGCTTCCTGGCCCCCTGTGCATCAAGGAACTCTCTCCCTGTTAATGAACAGGCAGAACAAAATTTGTGTGCTCCCTGCATTGGAAGGAACGGATGCAGGTTAATTACACAGGTTGATTCCAGATGAAAGGGGAACAGAGATTTATGGGGTTAGCGGGATGAGTGTTAGAAATCAACTGAGTTACTTAAAAGTCTCCAAACCAAGCTACTGAGAAAGTACTATTAGTATAGGTAGAGTTTTGGATTTGGAGTGCAAGCTCTCTCTGTAGCAATACGTTCTGCTTATGTATCCAGTGAATTATGACACAGGTAGGCAGAGCCAATGCTTAAGAGCTTCAAAGTGCTGAAGAAATACTGCCAAAGTTTAATCAGCTAAAACCGTGAGCATTGGTAGGCTTTCAGCTGCTTGTCCAACTAGGATCACTTACCCCATAGGGAATGTGATTTGCTCAGTGTAATCCAGAGCCGATGGGAAAGAATTTTAGCTTCCAATGTGACTCATATGAATGAGTCAGGGTTGTTAGGTAGCCAACAAGAGTGCCCAGGGGTACTGCAGGTGTGCCGAGCTCAAGTATTTGCGCACTGTGTCGGTCGCTAAGGTAGAAGCTATTCTAAACTTCTACTAGCGGAGATGTTCCCTTGGAGCCAATTCAGCCTCAGATAAACAATGCTTCCCTACCAGGCACCACATCCACAAACATTCACTCCCTTCACCACTGATGCACAGTAGCAGCAGTGAGCGCCATCTACAAGATGCACTGCAGGAATTCAACAAGGCTCCTTTGACAACACCTTCCAAACCCACGACCACTACCATCTAGAAGGACAAGGGCAGCAGATAGATGGGAACACCACCACCTGGAAGTCCCCCTCCAAGTCACGCACCATCTTGACTTGGAAATATACCGCCATTCCTTCACTGTCGCTGGGTCAAAATCCTGTAACTCTCTTCCTCACAGCACTGTGGGTGTACCTACACCACATGGACTGCAGCGGCTCAAGAAGGCAGCTCACCGCCACCTTCTTGAGAGTAATTCGGGATGGGCAATAAATACTGGCCTGGCCAGTGACGCCCACATCCTGTGAATGAATTTAAAAAACTCCAAGGAGGATTGTAACTAGTTGGTCATTACAAAACTAACAAGCATAAGTTTGAGCCTTCACAAGGTAGACAGCAGATAAAAGGAACTCTCCACCAGCAGCACAGTGAGCAGCATTGATTATCATAAAATGTGTGAACACATGTTCCCAACAACAACATAGACACACACCTGACCCCACTGAACAGTGGTTCCCAATGTTTCAACAGCATGCTTTTTTTTTTGCAACCCAATCGTCACAGACATTAAGCAATACAAATAGAATTGCATGGCCCAACCTTCAAGTATTGACTTCCAGTGAATGTCACCATAAGCCTCTGAGCATCTTCATTCATTATATGATGGACTAATGTCTTCAGCATGGTGGAAAGTTGTCTAAGCACAGTTTGTGATCTGACAGTGGGCTGCCTGACACCTACCCCACCACAGGTGAAACTCCTCCAGAGATGGTGAGTAGGCAACAGGCACGGTGCTGCTGCCATGGCATCAGATTTGGCACCACCACACCCTGCCAACTTGCAATGTGGGCACAAAATTCAAGCCCAACTCTCTCAAGTGATCAGATGCACCAGTCGCCAGTACTCCCAAACTCCAGGCCCCTGAATGCCACACCTCAGTCCCTCACCTAGCCAAATATTATCTTTTTCCCTATTGCTCCAAAGTTCCAGACTTTGGAAACTACTTTTACAAGTCCTGCTGCATACCATGAGCCAACCAGGTTTCAGAGAGGTACAGGGAAATTAGGAGATATGCAGAAGAGAGAAGAAACAGTGAAGGAAAGATTTAGAAAGAATCAAATAAAACAACTTTACAAGAGGTGCATAGAAAAGTAGAAAAGTGTGTGAGAACCATAAACAGAAGAAGTGTTTGTAAAACTATCAAGTGAAACGATGAAACAGAAAGAAACAGAGAATGGGAAAAGAGAGATATTAACAGGAAGGAACTTTTATAAGCAATGTCGCAGGAGATCAACTTATAGGTTTTTTTTGAAGGATGCCAGATTAAATCCCAAAGAGCTGATAATATAAATTTTGCTTACTGTTTTTTATAGAATTTATATTGGTTCATAGCTTAATTGTCAGGTATTAGACACTTCTTTTGAAGAAGGGAACAACTTATTGTCATGTGATTGAAGAGAAAGATAAAAACAAAATGATTCTATAGAATATAAATAACCTTCATAGTTGTTGCAAATGATCTTTGTGTGCAGGTCTTTATAATCTGTTCCATATTATGATATGTTTATGACCATTATTTATACAGTACTCCTAGACTTAGCAAAAGGCATTACGCGCATTGAATATAAACAAGCAAAAAATTAGCTTTTGATGTGTTATATAAAAGCTGATGTTTTGGGAGATTTGCAAATTCTGTAGACAACAATCCATCATGTGTTTTGGGCTTGAATGTATTTTGTACTCTGCCACTTATGTATGCCTTGACCAAAAATAAACTCAACTGACACACATCTATAATTCACTACCAGTTATTGAGTTCTTAAGCTTATTGGTACAGCTGGAACTCAAAATATAAAGTCAGAGCACAATGTTAAATATTTACAAAAAAATTATTTACATATTTATATAAATAATAGGTGAAAAATTTCAAATGCTTGAAGTCTAAAACAAAAATACTAGAAATACACAGCAATCAATCAGTATCTGCAAAGAGAATAGAAAGGTTAATGTTCAGGGGAAACTCTGTGGCATCACAAAAAATTGAAAGATAGGCAAGCTTAACAGTAGGGTTGAGAAACCAGATGAAAGGAAGGAAAACTCATTGCAGCAATCATAGACAGAAAGTTAATAAGAACAAAGGAGTTGCTAAACAAAAAAAAGACCAAGATCCCTTCCACCAATCTGCTGGTCACATGACATAACAGTAATGGAGTTATTGACAAAGCATGACAATCAGTCTCCATCTATTAGTCTGCTTGAGATCCAGAATTCTGGTGAAGAAACCCCCACTGGTGGCAAATGTTGAGAACCATAGACCCAAAGTCACCTGTTTCTCTCAAGTATGCTACACTTATCAAATTCCATGCCTCAAATGAATCACAGGGCAGAATTTTCTCATGGGCATTGGGAGCCCAAAATCAGGATCATTTCTGAATCCTGACTCCATGCATTTTGGATACACACCTGATGGCTTCATTTTAAGGGAGGTGGCCAATTAAAAGGCTGCCTCTGCTTTCACTGTCAAATTAGAGGCAGTGGGCAAATTCTGAGGAGGGCCTCTACAATGCTGGCCGGCAGCCCCCACTGTGAGGCCATTAGATCACTGCTGGATAGTGGACAGGTGCTGGGGAGTCAAGAAATGGGTTAGTCACCACAGACTTCCCAGCCTTTGACCTTGTAGCCACAATATTTATATGGCTGGAAAGGTTGGACAGACTGGGCTTGTTTCCACTGGAGTTTAGAAGAATGAGAGGTGATTTGATTTAAGTATACATGATCCTGAATGGTCTTGACAAGGTGGTCGTCAAAAGGATGTTTCCTCTTGTGGGTGAGTCCAGAACTAAGGGGGCACTGTTTTAAAATTAGGGGTCGCCCTTATTGGACAGAGATGTGGAGAATTTTTTTCTCCCAGAGGGTTGTGCGACTTTGGAATTCTCTGCCTCAGAAGGTGGTGGAGGTGGGAGTCATTGAATCTTTTTAAGGCAGAGGTAGATAGATTCTTGTTAGGCAAGGGAATCAAAGGTTATTGGTGTTAGATGCGAATGTGGAAATTGAAACACAAGAAGATCAGCCATAATCTTATTGAATGGCGGAGCAGGCTCAAGGGGCTGAATAGTCTACTCCTGTTCCTATTTCTTATGCTCTTATGTTCTTAATTAAGTTTCTTGTCATTGGTAACCTCCTGGATTTTGAAATTGGGGGAGTCAGTAAAGGTAATGCCATTGAAAATAAAAGCAGAAATGGTTAGATTTGCTCTTTTGGAGATGGCCATTGCCTGGCACTTGTAAATGTGACTTACCACTTATTAACCCAAGTCTGAATGTTGTTCTGTTCTTGCTGCATGCAGGCATGGACTGCTTCATTATCTGAGCAGTCGCAAATGGTACTGAACGCTGTGCAATCATCACTGAGCAACCCCACTTCTAACCTTATAATGAAGATGGCTTGGTCTAGGGCACTGCCCTGAGGAACTCCTGCAGCCATGTCCTGGAACTGAGATGATTGGCCTCCAACAACCATAACCATCTTGCTTTGAACAGGTTGAATCCACAACTTTCTGACCTTATGATTATTATGGTTGACAGTGTCCTGAAGGAACCCTCGAGGACTGTGAAGGTACTTGTCTCACTTTGAAGGACCTGCTTCTGGTGTCATGTCATTTTCATAGCTAATGTCTATGAGGATCAGGCCACAAACTCTTTCCTGTGCTAGCTTTAAAGGGAGCTACATTAATGCCAACATACCGTCACTGCTGTGAGAATCAGCAACATTTGCTCTTGCGCCTTGAAACCCACAAGCACTGGACACAGGCCCAGTTGCACTAATGGTGTGTAAGAGAATCAGTTAAATAGTTCTAATAAAGAGCTGAACGCTCTGAGCTAGAGTGATCTTCAGGCTGGAAGCTGCTAATCCAGAAACAAGGAACTCACATAGTGAATTCTCCTGATATCTGCACTGAGTTCCTGGATTGCCACAGTCACAAGGGCTTCCTCATCTCATACTTTCCCTCCTGAATCACAGAATTGTTACAGTGTAGAAGGAGGCCATTCAGCCCATTGTGTCTGCACCGGTTCTCTGAACATTTTAACTTTGTGCCAATCTCCTGCCTTTTCCCCGTAACCCTGCACATTGTTTCTATTTAAATAATCATCCAATGCTCTCTTGAATGCCCCAATTGAACCTGCCTCCACCATCCCTCCAGGCAGTGCATTGCAAACCCTAACTACTCGCTGTGTGAAAAAGCTTTTTCCCACCTTGCATTTGCTTCATTTGCAAAATACTTTAAAACTTTGCCCTCTGGTTCTCGATCCGTTTATGAGTGGGATCAGTTTCTCCCTACCTACTCTGTCCGGACCCCTCATGATTTTGAAAACTTCTATCAAGTCTCCTCTTAGCCTTCTCCTCTCCAAAGAAAACAGCCCCAACTTCTCCAATCTTTCCTCATAACTGAAGTGTCTCATCCCTGGAACCATTCTCATAAACCTCTTCTGCACTCTCTCCAATGAATTCACATCCTTCCTATAATGTGGCACCCAGAACTGTACACAATACTCCAGCTGAGGTCTAACCAGTGTCTTATATAAATTCATCATATACTACCTGCTCTTGTACTCTATGCCCCTATTAAAGAAGCCTAGAATACTGTATGCTTTAGAAGCAGCTCTCTCTATCTGTCCCGCCACCTTCAATGACTTATGTACATATACACCCAAGTCTCTCTGCTCCTGCACACCCTTTAGAATAGTATCCTTTATTTCATACTGTCTCTCCATGCTCTTTGTACCCAAGTGTATCACCTCACATTTCTCCGCATTGAACTTCATCTACCACCTTTCTGCCCACTCCACCAATGTGTCAATGTCCTTTTGAAGTTCTACACTGTCCTCCTCACAATTTACAATTTTCCCAAGTTTTGTGTCATCTGCAAACTTTGAAATTGTCCTCTGCACACCAAGGTCTAGATCATTTATATATATATCAGGAAGGGTCCCAATATCGACCCCTGGGGAACTCCACTACAAACCTTCTTCCAACCTGAAAAATACCCATTAACCATTTCTCTCTGTTTCCTGTCCATCAGCCAATTTTGTATCTATGTTGCTACTGTCCCTTTTATTCCATGACCCATAACTTTCCTCATAAGTTGCATTGTATCGCAAATGTAGGTTGTAGATTTCTCCAGTGTTTCCACCATTCACACCAAATAAGACAAGATTATCTTCAATGGCAGTGAGTAAAATTTATGCCACTGAATCACAGGTTTTTTCAAGGCTAGGCTGCTAAGATTTTGGTTCTTGGACTCTTCAGTCAAGCTTAGCCATTTCTGCCCCCACCCTGGAGAGATAGCTGTGTTTTCATCATTTCCTCCAACATCCTCCTCCTCTGTGCTTCTCTGTGATTCACCCAGTTATATGTCCTTTGTGTCATTAGTGGCCTTGTCCCAAGTGATTACATTGGAGTTAGAGCATAAACAAGTAAGGTGCCATGACAGAGTGGACGAATCAGGTGGATAAAAGGTTCCTCTGAAGGTGTCAGGTTGTTTGTCAGATATTTTTTTCTGTAAATGTCCTGCACCTGTGTGGGACACCGAGGATCTTCCTTTTAGTGAGGTGCTCTCTGAACTGTGAATCAGAAGACATGATTGAGCAATATCACGAGGCCTTCCCACTCATCAGAATGTCTGCAGGCAGCAAGAACTCACAGGTACATAAGATTTACGTCCCATCACCATTCCTGGCAGCTCACCTCCCAACTTCATCTCCCGCAAGCTCTTGAGTGTATTTCTCCAGGATTGCAAAGATTCCTCATCATGCCTATACTGTGGGGTCTGATGGTAGATGTTTTTCCACCCTTGGCAGACTTTTGCCTATGGTTGCATGAATGTTTCTCATATGCAAGTAACACAAAGATTTAGACGTGTCATAGGAGCTATTGCCCTGCTATTTTACCGAGATGCCAGGAAAATCCAGGCCTTAACCTCTGAATAATCATTGAACCTGTGTTTGCTTAAAAAATACTGGGCTTTGTGGCCTTAACAGGACATTGCTCCAACTTTTCAGAATATTTGATTGAGCAGTAAATTATACACTACTGCTATCCACATGAAACAGAGACACATCTGACTTACTGTGAGCAATGCCATGGGAGGTCTACTGGTATTATATGAAAAATCATACTTAGTGACAGACGCAAAGCAATCTTAAAATGTTGCATGCTGCTGAATTTCAGGTGAACCTGAACAGTGAATTACAACCTACAAAATTTATTGACCAAACAAAACTCTGAGTGACCTCAGGCCATGTGTCATGTATTGTGTGCACTCCGGATACCTTTTCTCATGCCTAGTGCAAAGGACCACTTCCACGCATAAGTCCACAATTCCCACGAACTAAAATGTGGCCTTTTGTGAAAACTCATCTGAGAATTCTTGTGGCCAGAATGAAAGATAAGCCCCTTATGCTGATGATAAATCCGTAGGCTATTTATGTGAACCATCTCAGACTCTCCTCGATTCTCTGTCTGATGGACAAATAATACACTGATAGACCATGGGCAGAATTTTACCATCGGCGAGCAGGGGGTGGGGCCCGCTCACCGACGTGTAAAATGACGCGGGATGACGTCGGGCGGAACCCCCGACGTCACCCCGCCCCATTTAAATTTTCAGGAAGGCGGGAGCACAACAAAATCAGCTGTGGGCCCGCCAACCTGTTAATGGCCAATTGAGGCCATTGACAGGATCAATTAAACAATTAAAGGGCCTGCCCGTCCAACCTTAAGGTTGGCTGGTTGGCCAGGAGCCCCGGCGGCAACTAGAAAAAACATGAAACCTCATCCAGTGGCGGGATGGGGTTTCATGTAGGGTTTTAAAAATTGTAATAAAGTTATTATGTAAATTATGCACATGTCCCAACTCGTGTGACATTGTCACATGAGGGGACGTGTAAGGGATTTTTCTTTTCTCTATTTTTAATATTTTTTAAAGTCAAGGCAATCTCCCTGAGGCTGCACTTAGCCTCAGGGAGATGAGTGCGCTCTTTCGTGCGCACACACAAAAGAGCGCACTCTCGATTTTAGGGATTCCCCCCCCCCCCACCCTGCCTGCACAGGGAGCGCATAGCGCTTCCCACTGGATGTCACCCTGGGCAGGCCTTAATTGGCCCGCCCATGTAAAATGGCGGTGCAGCCCCGATCGCTGGCGATGATCGGCTCCGCGCCCGCCCGCGATTGGGTCAGGCCCGACAAACGGAAAATTCTGCCCCATATTTCTCAGCTGTGAATCAGGATTATTAAGCAGTAAAATTAAACGGAGTCGAAGAACAAGCACAGCAGATAGTATTGTGAAAATCTCACAGGCTTCCCTCTTCCCCACCGCCCCCTACCATTACAGTGAAATAGGAACTTGTTAACAGGGAAAATTGTGCCACATTAATATCCAGATCAGCCAACATCTGTCTTCATAAATAAACTTAAAGGTATAAGAGCTGTGCCGTCAGGCCTGTTTCCAGCTGTTAATTCATTTTCTGGCTCAAGTTACAATGTGTGTTTGATAACCCAGGCCCCCCTGTTTAGACAGCCGTCACAGCTGCTGAAAATCTGGTACATGAAATAAACTGTAGATCTGGGGTATCAAAGTACCCACCCTGTTCCCCACCCTCTCCCCCCACCTACCTCCAAAAAAAGCAAAATACTGACTGCTGAAAACCTGAACTAAAAAGAGAAATTATGGAAACGCTCACCAAGTCAAACAGGACCTGGGGTGCGAGAAAGGTACCATTAACATTCTTACATTGCAACAGTGACGACAGTTAAAAAGTATTTCATTAAATGTAAAGCACTTCGGGATATTCTGATGTTGTAAAAAGCGCTATATAAATTAAAGTCTTTCTTTCTTTAGGTTGACGATCTTAGTCAGAGCTCCTTAATGTAAGGACATCGACTTGAATGCTAACTCTACCTTTCTCTCCCTACAGATGCTACTAACCACAGTGTTGAGTGTTTCAAGAAGCAGAACCCTGAAGATTTATACTTCTATCGCCTAGGTGAATTGTGTATTTTTTCTCACTTCCTGAATAATAGAGTGATAAATCTTCCATTCTACCTGTCTGGCTCCTGTATTTCCTTGCATGTAATTGATGACATCAGGGGAACTGAAAGTCATCTTATTTGCATAGCCATAAAGCAGGGGATTCCGTATTCCAGCTGCACAGCCTATGTTCAATCAGAACATTAATTCAATTTTAAAGTCAGTACAATGCTTCTGAACCATGAAATCCCTCAAACACATATTGGCCCAGATCCTTCAGTCTCCAGATCACCAGAGACTGGACACACAACCCAAGATGCATGTCAGGACCCCTTGGAAGTCCCAACGTGCTGACCTCCGTGGAATTGTCCAGGAAGTTTGAACTTCTGACGGGCAATTCCCCTGCTCCCCGGGACCCTCTGCAAATGTCTCCCACTCTGAGTTAGCGCCGGAGACCTTGGACAGCTCCGCAGTACTTACCTGAATAGTTACCCAGGAAATGTTAGGCAGAAAAATCCTAGGGCAGGATTTTGTGTGCCGCGGGTGGGGGCCCGGCCTGATTGGATGTAAAATAGCGCGCGAAGACGTCGGGCGAGCGTCCAGACTCCATCGCGCACTTGTGTGATATTTCAGTTGGCGGACCTGCGCGAGAGTCAGCAGCTCAACTGCTGACAGTTAAGAGGCCAGTTAAGGCCCTTAATCTATTAATTAAAAGCAATTAAAAGCAACCTTATGGTTGGCGGACGGGCGAATTGGCCAGGCAGCCTTTGGATTTTTTTTAAACTTCATCCACAAGTAGGATGAGGTTTCCAACAGTAATTTTTTAAGAAGCAACAATTTTAAGATATTTTTAATATATCCCTGTTCATGTGACTGAGTCGTGTGTGGGGACATGTCTCTCTCATTTTTAAAATCTTTATTTCTGTTTCTATAAATCTTCAGCTCCCTGAGTCAGCTCCCTGACTTCAGGGAGCTTTCAGTGCACACTCCCCTGCGTATGCGCAAACTTCCCCCGCGCATGCGCATGCACTTGCACTCCTCCTGCCCCCACCCTGGCAACGCTGAGGTCCTCAGTGCACGTTTCACGACAATTAATGGCCAACCAGCATGAAATCGCAGTTGGGGGTCGATCGCTGGAGGTGGACCATTTCCCGGCCACTCCCAGGCCTGCCTGTTGCGCCTGCCTGATGACCAGAAAATCCTGCCGTAGTCTAACTCCTGGGTAACCACAGAACTGACCCCCCAATCACACACACTAACCCTCCTGACTCCCCGAACCGACCCAATCTGACTGCCCCCGACACTCGACTACCCCCTGACCTGACCTGACTAGGCCCCGAACTGACTACCGCCCCGATCCAGCTACCCACTCACCCATTTAACACCCCACTCATCTGCCACCTCACCTACCGTCCACCCTACCTACCTGCCACACCTACCCACCTATCCCCTGACCCACCTACTCGCTTACCCGCCTGCCATCCTACCCACTGACCACCCTATCCATCTACCGTTTACCACCTCATCCACCTGCCATCCTACCTACTTACCTCACCCACATATCAACCCTAATACCCTACCCATTCACTCATTCGTCCACTCATCCGTTCACGCATTCACTAACATTCACATTGTACATTTAAACTTATCATATGGCAGCTAGTGCTGTAAAAGGGGGGCATGTCTTGCCTTCCCCCAATGCTTCAGCACTGCGATGGAGTTCTCTGATGGACACTGCGCTCTGCATTTCTCAAGAAGCTGGGCTCGGAAGACCTGTCAAGAAATGCAGAGTATCAGAACTGGTGGTTGCAAGTGTGAGATTGAGTGATGGTGAGGGTGAATTGGAGTGTGATACGGAGGATTAGCTATGAGCATACCATTACTTTCAAAGGTTTCAGCCTCATCGTCGGCCACATCTTCAGTCAAGACCATTCCAATAATGGCCAGCTTCATCTCCTCCATGGGGATCAGAATATGCAGCCTATCTGCCCCCTGCTGGTTAGGTACTGCTATCTTTGATTGTACATCACCTTTTCCTAAAGAGAGACAGGAGTATTGCTGAAAAAAGAGACATGCCTAAGCTTTTTGTCTTACACGCATCAGGATACTCGCAAGAATAGCAATATAAGGGGAAGACAACAATTTATTCTGTGTGTAAAGAGAATATTGATTGGTTGGCAAGTGACGTTGCCATGGAGAATGCATTACTGATGGTGACTGACAGTTAACTGCCAAACATTGTTTGAAATTTAAACCAGGCAGCTTGATCATGATTGGTCAATGCATGGCCCTGAGGAATGAGTCAGCGAATAGCTGTCACTTATTTTGTTTCGCTGAAACAGGCGCAATGTATGTACATGTTCTTTCTGTCTGCAAAGAATAGGGCCTGAGTATTAATATATGTAGCTTCCAGTACACGCAAATGTGCCACATTGCAAACCCAACTGACAATCTTAAATTGGTTGTCAGCATAATTCTTAGCACATTAAGGATTATTCAACAAATGTTGTTGAATTGCGGAATCACATCTAATGTTGGACACTGTGTTTTGAGTTTTGCAAGCATGGGCCGGTTGGGTACAGTCTGTACCCTGCCTGTTGCGAACAGTGGCTGGGAAATGCTGTTTGATGTGATCCACCAGTCCCTGGGATGTACGGCCCTACATACCGAGCATCACACTAGCACCGAAATTCATATACCACATTACTCATTTGTGTGATAGGCAGAACGTCTTTTTGGCTTGTTGGCTGCATCCTGTTAGTGGTGAATACCACTCATGTTGCTACTGCATAGTAGCAGTGTGAAACAGCTAGCTTCACCTGTTGCTCAAATTTTTGAGATACCTTGCCCTTCCAGGATAATTTGAGGTAGACTGGGCACTTTTCAGGGCTAAAAGTGACAGCCTTAGGCCTGTTCATGAAATTGCATGATACACAGTGTTAAATGATCTGATCAGAGTAGCCATTATCCTGCAGGATGCCTTTGATGTGCCCTATTTCAGCATCAAGCTTCCATGGTGAGAAAATGGCCCAGGACCTATTTACAAGGCTGCCAATAACACCAATCTTATAGTGTGTGGAAATGTAAAAATTCCAATGTGTATATTAACCAGTGAAGGTAGGCTTGCAGTAGACCGTGGTAGAGAATCCCCTGACAGAAGTGTGTCAGTGATTATAGTGCATTGTTTTGGATGGTGTGGCTGTCATGGTTGAATAGCTGACAATGTGTGCAAGCTTTAAGATGTGGATGTGTGGCTTACAAGAGTCCTAACTGTCTGAGAGTAAAGTGAAACAGTAGGCTGAATGACTGAAACTGAAACCAGGGGGAGAATCTTCGGCTTGGCGAGTGGGGGCAGGGCCCGCTCACTGAGGTGTAAAATGATGCGGGGTGATGTCGGGGAGGGCGTCATTTAGATGTTCAGTTCGGCGAGTGCGCATCCAAGTCGGCTGCGCGCCCGCTGAACTGTCAAAGGCCTATTAAGGCCATTTAACTAGCAATTAAAATAATTAATGGAGCTGCCGGTCCTGCCTTAAGGTTGGCTGGCAGGCGAAGAGCCCAGGCGGCCTTCACATTTTTCATGGAACCTCATCCACGGGCGGGATGAGGTTTCACGAATGATTTTAAATGTTCTCAAAAATTTTTATTGAAATGAATGCACATGTCCCAGCTCCTGTGACAGTTTCACATGGGGGAACATGTCATAAAAATTTTTTCAACACTTTACTGAACTGTTAAAACTTAAATCTAATCTCCCTGAGGCAGCTCTGTGCCTCAGGGAGATTTCTGCGCTCTTTCACGAGCATGCACAAAAGAGCACAGGCCCCAACTCAGGAACCCCTCCACTCCCCCACCCCCCACCACCTGCACAGGGAGCACTCAGCGCTTCTGGGTGCGCATCACACTGGGCGGCCTTAATTAGCCCACCCACGTAAAATGGCAGCGAGGACCTGATCAGGGGCACCGATTGGGACCGCACCCGCCCATGCACAACCCCCCCAGGTGTGTTTTTGGGTCAGAAACCCGCCTCCAGAATTTACTGACTAAAGTTCAGATTTTCGCAGGGTGAGCCCTTAATTGATATGGAGATGGATTTCCTGTTCACTTAGTGCCAAAGGGGTGGGAACCGACGCGGGTCAGATGAAGTGAGGGATTCATTTAGACTGCCCACAGCAGCCATCATTGAGGCTGCTGGCTGTCCTGAGGGAGAGATCTGCAGTTTGTGCCAAAAACTTCCACAGCACCAGAGGGAAGTGAGATGTCAGAGGTGGGCCGGAGGCCTGGCAGCTGGGATAGGACAGCTGCTTACTTCATCAATGCTGACCTGGATCTAAGGCTGGAGACTGTAAGGGAGAGGACTGAGGGCCTCTTCCTAGAAGGTGGCAGGATGAGGCCACCTTGCCCTGCAGCAGGGGCACCACTTTGTTCAGTGTCATCTCCCTCTGCCTCTTTTTCCGTTCTCTCTCTGACCTTCTGTTCCTGCTCCTCCCCATGAGTTGCCTACCTCCAAGGCCTCATTGTCCTCAAAGCCAACAGTTCTCAGGAGGCTATTGTGATGGAGACCACTGCAATGACTGACATCTTTGCAGGAGGGCTTTAAGGGCACCATGTGGCCAGTCCACACCCTCAGAAGCCCAATGGCCTGCTCAATGATTGCCCTGCTGAGCAGGAGCCATTGCTGGTATTGCCTCTGTGACTTTATCTGAGGCTCCCCAAGAGGAATGAGTAGCCATCTCTTCAAGCGATCTCCCTTGCCCCCTAGGATCAATTCAGGCACCTTGGGGGTTGGAGGGAGTTTCTGAGGCAGCCTGGACTGGTGGAGGATGAAGGAATCATGGCAACTGCCAGGAAAGTAAATGCACAAATGGAGGAAGCTCTTGTTGTGATCGCAGGCCTATTAGACATTGAAGGAATGGAAGCTGTTCCTATTGATGGATATCACTGGCTGGTTGCTGGGTGCCTTGATGGCTACATGGGTGCAATTGATGATGCCCTGCAGCTGGGGGAATCCAGCAATGGAGACGTAACCAATTCCCCTCCGTCCCTGTGAGACTGTGCTTGTCATTAAATGAATGTATTGTCCAGCTTTGGCGAAGAGGTCACCATTGACCAGCGAGATGCAGTGGTATGAAGCCATTTGCACAGCTGATCCTTGGAAGGAAGCAGAAGAAGTTCAAGACCACAGTGACTTTGATGGCCACTGGCAGGACATGGTAACTAATACCACGAGGTGTGAGGTCTTTGGCAATGAGGAACAGATATCTATGACCATTTGCCTGGAGAGTTGTAGTCTCCTGTAGTCCTGGGTCTCAGTCGTTTCCAGATAGCTCCGTCTTTGATGGTACATCCTGAGTTGAGGGTTTGATCTCCATTGCCTTTATGTCCTACTTTCCTCTCCTCACTGTCGCTGGGTCAAAATCTTGGAACTCCCCTCATAACAGCAACGTGGGTACCTACAACACATGGAAGGCAGCAGTTCAAGAAGGTGGCTTACCACCACCTTCTCAAGGGCAATTTGGGATGGGCAATAAATGCTGACCTAGCCAGCAACACCTGCATCCCTTGAATGAATTTTAAAAAGTCCCTCCTGCTGTACGGGGTTCGGTGTTTCCTGTGATTGGTGTTGCTGCTCGTCATCACTGGAATCAAAATCTGATAGTCATGCCCCCACCACAGCTGGAGCCTTGCTTTTAGACAAGTGACCATCCAGCATGATTAGTAGCTTTGCCCCCGTTCTTCTGCCCCGCAATACCAGAGGGGTTATGACCCCATTCAATGCCCAAGTGCTGAGTGCCCACTCTCCCTGCCACCTACACAATTCCAAGGGCACCTAGTTATCCCCTTTGCCTCACTGACCCCCTTATGGGCCTGGGGTGTTGCCCTGGCACAGCCATGACTGGCTTCTCATTGTGTATCCACCACTCTTTAGCTGTCCTGATACTGACAGCTTTTGAAACCAGTTTGTCCCTTTAAATATTCTACCCTCTGGCTTCAAAAAAAGCTCTGCAAAGGGGGAAGGTTGAATTGAGCAGTGTGTGAGACTGGTGGTTCATCTATAAGGATATGGCATTTCAAGATGTATTCACTGCTCTTGAACCTCTTGTAGCACTGCATATAGGTCTGTGGGGTTACACTGTTGGCATTAACTACAATGGCTGCCTGCCCCCACTGCCATTGCAGTGTCTGTGTGGAAGGCCTCCTGGCCTACAGTGGGTAGAGGACCTTTCTCCTCTGGTCCACCCCTGTACCAAGGCCTCTGGTGGTGCATTGGAACACAATCTCTGCCTTGGGCGAATACCGGCAGCAGTGGACTTAATCAGGGCGGAGTAGGGAAGACAGCGGAGAGCCCAACTACCACCCTCCCACCCGATTAAATGTTCCCCCACCACCAAATTCACCTCAGGAGAGGTCATTAAATTCCACCCATGGTTCTGAAGGACTAATGTCACTTTTTTGTTTAATTGGATTAAATTACTAATAATGTGAAGCTCTTGATACTTTTGGATCTACCAAACAGGTAACTTATGTTGGATAAACCACAGCATTTGGAAAATTTATTAGCATACCCCCTTCTGTATACAGAAATTTTCTGAAAGTATTTTTATTGACTTAAGAAGGATTACATATGAACATACGAATTAGGACCAGGAGTAGGCCACTTGGCACTTCGAGCCTGCTCTGCCGTTCAATAAGATCATGGCTAATCTGAATGTAACCTCAACCCCACATTCCTGCCTACACCTGAGAACCTTTCACCCCCTTGTTAATCAAGAATCTATCTAGCTCTGCCTTAAAAATATTCAAAGACTCTCCTTCCACTGCCTTTTGAGGAAGACATTTCCAAAGACTCACAAACCTCTGATAAAAAAAATTATTCTCACCTCTGTCTTAAATGAGCAACCCCTTATTTTTAAACAATGACCCCTAGTTCTAAATTGTCCCACAAGAGGAAACATCCTCTCCACATCCCCCCTGTCAGGACCCTTCAGGTCTTAAAAGTTACTGTTAAGTCACCTCTTACTCTTCTAAATTCCAATGGATACAAGCCTAACCTGTCCAGCCTTTCCTCATAAGACAACCCACCCATTCGTTGTATTAGTCTCGTAAACCTTCTCTGAACTGCTTCTAACACATGTACATCTGTCTTTAAATAAGGAGACCAGTACTGTACTCAATATTCCAGATGCAGTCTTACCAATGCCCTGTACATCTAAAGCATAACCTCTCTACTTTTGTATTCAATTCCCCTCACAATAAATGATAATATTCTATTAGCTTTCCTAATTACTTGCTATACCTGCATAATAGCCTTTTGTGATTCATGCACTAGGACACCCAGATCCCTCTGAATCCCAGAACTCTGCAATCTCTGACCATTTGGATAGTGAGCTTTTTTATTCTTCCTACCAAAATGAACAATTTCAATTTGCCCACATTATACTCCATTTGCCAGATCTTTGCCCTCTCACTTAACCTATCTATGTCACTTTGTAGCCTCTTTACGTCCTCTTCACGATTTACTTTCCAACCTATCTTTGTGTCATCAGCAAATTTAGCAACCATTCCTTCAGTCCCTTCATCCAAGTCATTTGAATAAATTGTAAAAATTTGAGGCCCCAGCACTGATCCCTCTAGCACACCACTTGTCACATCCTGCCAACCAAAAAAGGACCCATTTATGTCAACTCTCTGCTTCCTGTTAGCTAGTTAATCTTCTATCAATGCCGATTTGTTACCCCTACACCATGAGCTTTTGCTTTCTGCAATAACCTTTGATGTGACACTTTATTAAATGCCTTCTGGAAATCTAAGTACATTACATCCACCACTGGAGTAGATCTTGATTTTGTGACATAGGGAGAGAATCATCCCAGATTTGCACTAAGTGCAGGGTGGGAAAAAGGACTGCTCCAATGGCGGCTTTTCGTGCTACATTGCTCCTTTCCCGCCCTCATTAATAATGCTGGGAAACACACTGGGTCGCTGGTGGGCAGCCTCTGATTCACCTGCCCTGCCGTCACCTCAGTTCTTCAGTAATCTGGGTGCCACATTTAAAGGGTGCCCCTGTACAGAGCTAGCACTCTCTAAGGGATTGGAAGCTGCTGGAAACTTATGGCTGCCAAAGGGAGGAAACATGCTGCCCCCAAATTTAGTGATGCTTCCCTCGAATGCTTGCTGGACACAGTGGAAGCCCGCCTCAAATTCCTCTACTCCTGCCCTGGGTAAAGACGAGCAAGCAATGTCACCAATCCAGCATGGGAGGCAGTGGCCGCGGTGGTCAGTGCCAACGTCCTGCAAAAGAGGACAGCCATTCAGTGCAGGAAGAGGATGAATGCTCTCATCCGATCTGCCAGGGCAAGTCACTCTTCTCATTAATCCCAATTCACACACTCCCAAACCCATCACACATCCACAGGTAACTCACACCTCAAGGGACAACACCACTAACTCACACACATCCTCACATCTCCATCAGACTCATATCCTCTGGAGCTCGCGTCCTCATCCCGTCCATAGATCTGCTTACCACACAAACATTCCATGCAGTGCCATGCATCCTGCTCACACTTCCTCCATCTATTTTCATGCAGGAGAAGCTGGATCACAAGAGCTGGGAGAGGTCCCAGACCAGGAGTGGAGTGGCCCACATTAGACCCCTCACTCACTTTGAGGAGGGTGCCATCGCACTGACTGGTGAGGACATGGATCGTGCCCGCAGCAACGGTGAGATCGGGGATGAACACCCTCATGAGGATCTTGCACCACATCATCCCTCTCTCAATGCAACTGTGAGTGTTCTAGTCCTGCTTTTGACTCTGCTGCCATGCACTAATTATCTCTACTTTGGTTCACAGGGAGCTGTGCCAAGTGACCGACACCCTCAGCCAGCCAGTTCCTCAGCTCCATCCAGGTCTTCACCTCCAGCCAAGAGGACACCTCCTCCATTGAAAAGCTGGAAATAAGCAGCCTGGAAGACCAGTCACAGCGCTTACCCACACCCTCCACCAGGGCAGAGACACAAAACTCGGTGGGACCTAGATCTAGAGCAGGCTCAGGTTCACACCCTGGTGCTCACTACACGGACATGTGTCCGCAGCAGGAGGAGGCAGCTTCAGCCGAGCTCCCCGGCACTTGGAAGACTACTGGGGAAGAGATATTTGTGGGGTCTAAGTCAGATGACGAGCCTCTGGATTCAGCAGAAGGCAGGGGAAAATCACACGGAGCTGTTGGAAGCCCTCAACAGAGTGGCATGCAAGTCAGAGGAGTGCGTCTGCCTGCTCTCTGATGAAGTGGTGCCCACATGTGCATGCATTGAGGTCTCCATGGGAGGGGATGGCCATGGAGATCCTGGTCCAGCAGAACACAGAGATGCGTGCAGACCTGCACTCCATCGCGGTTGCTATGGGTGCATTCCTACAGTGGCAACACGAGAGGGAAACAGGGCACCTCAATGTCTCTCCAGGTGCTCCTTCCCCTCAAAGAGTCAGGCCAGGGCCCTTAGGCACCTGAAGGGAGGGCAAGCGGCAACTGGACACCACAGGGTCATCCGCTCAGGAATCTCAGAGACTGACCTCTCCCCCTGAGTCCCCCTTGCATGTGACCCCCTCAACCTCGTCCTCTGTCACCACAGAGGGAGCAGCTGGCCCACAGGATGACAGCCAAAGCAACAGGGGCCCTCAAAGCCTTGACTCTCCAGAGGACCCACACTGAAGTCATCAGAGGCAACAGGGCCAAACATTGCACAGGCTGTCTCCACCCATCCTGCGGAAGTCAGGACAGCACCTAGAAGAAGTGTTAGGCCTAAAAAAGTTAAGAATTTCTGATCACAAGTGATTGCATGGGTGAACACATTTGGTCACTATAATCTGAAAATATATTCACTTTTACTAAATAACATGGAATGTTGTCTTTTGGCTTCATTTACGGGCTTCACAAATCCTCCCCCTGCCTCCCACCCACTCCGCCCCCCAACCACTAGCAGTTCAGGTGCACGCAGTTATACTAGGAGTGATTCTGGAGGGAGAGGTGTGTGTGGCAGGGCCTTTGGGAGCCACGTGCTAGCACTGTCCCACACACATGGAGCCTTCCTCCATCACCCTCATCTCAATGTCCTGAGCATTTTCAATTCTGCCTACTGGGGTTTGCTTTCAGTTGTCCATCTGAGCTGACCTGCATCTCCTCCGAACAACCAATTATCGCACTCCTGGGCAGCACCTGTGCCCGCCCAATACGAGGCTTCTCTCACTTTCGATTTGAATGTTCCTGCTCTGCTCCCCCATCCTTTCCACTCCTACAGCCACCCACGTCCTTTCCCACATCACTGTTGGCCCCCCTGGCATCACCTTCCACTTCCCCACCGTCCTTTCCAACCAGAACCCTTTTCTTTCCAGGATCTCCAGGTGATCGTGCCTTCCTGAGAATCCCACCCCCATCCACATTGACCTCCCCGACCTGCTCCTTCCCACCCCCAGGGTCCGTATCTGGCTCCAAGTCCCCACCAACCGCCCTTGCCATCCCTTCTACTGCTACCGTTGCACTATCACCCACCCACCCTTCCGGCTCACTCTGACCCCTCTCATTATCACCATTCCCTCCTACCACCCTTAGTTTTCTCCCCAGGAGGCAGTCATTGACCCCAAAGACCCCTCCCCTGCACATTCACCTGAACATCCACCGCCACTTACTATCCCCTCCACCCTCACTCCTTCTCCCCTCCAAACTCCTTCCTACCCCAGACTTCTTCCTCCCACTGGACTCCTTCCCCTTTCTGAACTCCTTCCCCCCATGGAACTCCTTCCTCCACCCGACGTCCTTTTCCCCTCTGACGTCCTTCCCTCCTCCGAACTCCTTCCCTTACATCTTTCTCTCCCCTTACACTTACCTCTGAGTTGCTACATTCTCTCCTGTACTCCCTCCTCCCCCCTTCCAACCTCACCCCCAACACTTTCATCCTCCCATTCCCAACCTCATCCCCCCCGGACACTTTCACTGCCCACCCCCCTTCCCAACCTCACCCCCAACTGACACCTTTGTTTCCCCCTCCCCTCCCAACCTCACCACCCCCCTTCCTTTCCCCACTGGTACACCTCCCTCTCCCACTCACAGCTGGAACTTCCCCACCCCCACCTTGCCGATCATCCATAGCAGCCCATCACCAAGACTGTGCTGTTCCAAAGCAGACCCAAGACATCAATGGAGACTTCCCACCTTCCGAGAGCTGCTTCGCAACAGAGCCATGTCCATGAGAATCCACCCACCATGCAATGCTCGTGTTCCTCCAGGGTCCAGCAGCTGTAGAGCTCCAGTATCTTCTGCTCCTCCAATGTCTGTGACCTGAGCAAGGCGCTAACGGTAAGTCTCAACTTCTGCACATAACACTTGTCACGATGCGTCCTGGGCTGGCATGTTTTCTGGCCGATGTGGGCCATAACTTTAACATGGGGGGATGATTCTGGCAGGCAGGCAAGATGATGAGATGCAAATGCATTGAAATTAGGTTCCCGATGTTGGACGGTGGGAAAGGCGGCCCGCCATTGACAGATGGAGCGGATGGCCTTCTTTCCATATTGTCTGCCCACGCCTTCCATGACACCTGACCCCTATGGGGGCGGAAAATTCCAGTTATAGTGTCAAACAGGTGATAGCGAGTCAGTTCCTCAATACTTCTTGTCATTTCTTGAAACTCAGTGAAACTATTGCAAAAAATAAAATCACTCTTTTACTCAGGAACCGTTACTTGAAATCCTGCATTATCCAGAAAAGAATTGTATTTCAACATAATATAAAACCTGAGGGCTACAAAATGGGCTTTCCAATTGGGAATCCCATTTTCTATGATCATTATCCATGGAATCATATAGCACAGAAGCAGGCTATTTAGTCTAGCCAGTGCCAGCTCTTTGAAAAAGTTATGCAATTCGTTCTACTGTTTCCCTACAGCTCTGCTATTTCATTTCAAGTATATATATAAAATTCCCTTGTTGAATCTGCTCCACCGCCTAACCAGATAGTGTATCCCTGATCACAACAGCTCACTGCGAGAAAAAAAATTCTCATCTTCCCTCTGGTTCTTTGTCAATTATCATAAATCTGTATCCTCTGGTTACCAATCTTTCTGCCAGTGGAAACAGTTTCTACTAATTTACTCTATCAATACCCTTCATAATTTTGAGCACCTTTATTAAATATCCCCTTAACCTCTGCAATCCCAGCTTCTCTGGTCTCTCCAAGTCCTTCATCCCTGGTATCACTTGAGCAAATATCCTCTGCACCCCCTTCAATAATGGAACAAGAAGAGGAAGAGGAAGACCAGAAGGCTCTATGGCAAGCGAGATTAATCAGGCAGCACCAGAGGAGAATTAAGCCACCACATTATTACCTATACCAGCCGGATCTATAGATAACTGCCCACTGCACACATGAAACATTGATGATCGACCTCTATGAATAATAGGTTGAGGATTAGGTATTTAAAACAATCCACATGGAGTAAGGTGAGGAACTGTGGTAAAACATACTTTCACATCACACAAGGCAGGAAAATCACTGGTTTCCATTCAATTTGAACTCTGTGCTAAGGATGAATTTGTGATTGTGCAGATAATGCTGCAGCACAACAAAGGATGGGGATAGATGGTGTTTGAGGGAGTATATATGGGCAGGAATGCTTCTTAAAGGGACAACGTAACATTTATCTAAGTGCGCCTTGTCAATGGCCTATGAAACAATCCCTGCACCAGAATGAGTAGGTCCAAGGCCTACTTGATATTATGCTTTGGGCTTCATTTCCATAAGACGTACTTTCTCCAACAGCCTTTCTAACCTCCTATCCTCTTCGGTCTTGCTAGATTGAAAAGAGCAAGATGTGGCAAAGAGGGGGAGAGTAAGATGTAGGAGGTCTCCTTTCACAAGCAGGTGAGAATTGTGCATTTGTTGAAGTTCAGAGTGCAAGGCAGCAAGAGGAGGCTGTGGCAGAAGTGGAGCCTGACAATGCTGCAGGGTTCAAAATACATAAGGATGGTGGAAGATTTGCCCTCATGGGTGACCAATGAGAGGAAAGTCTTCCCTGTACATGGAAGTAACAGAATCGGTGAGGAGCTGCTCCTCCAATCACAGGCTGGCTCTCTCCTGTGCTTGGTGCTGATAGGCTCACTAGTGCCAATCATAAGTGGAAGAGAAACAGCTTGTGATTGGAAGCGAAGCGAGCAGTAGGAAGGTGATTGGGAGCTCATCAGCTTAAGTACAGGAGCGTTGACAGCACTGAGAGGCTGCAGCAGGGAGAAGCTACAATGGGAGGAGAGAGGCTGCGATGAGAGGGGGGGGGCGAGGCTGCGATGAGGGGGGGGGCGAGGCTGCGATGAGAGGGGGGGCGAGGCTGCGATGAGAGGGGGGGCGAGGCTGCGATGAGAGGGGGGGCGAGGCTGCAATGAGAGGGGGGGCGAGGCTGCGATGAGATGGGGGGCGAGGCTGCGATGAGAGGGGAGGCGAGGCTGCGATGGGGGGGGCGAGGCTGCGATGAGAGGGGGGGCGAGGCTGCAATGAGAGGGGGGGCGAGGCTGTGATGAGAGGGGGGGGCGAGGCTGCGATGAGAGGGGGGCGAGGCTGCGATGAGGGGGGAGAGGCTGAGCAGGAAGAGAGGCTGCGATGGGCAGGGGAGAGGCTGTGGAGGGGGAACAGGCTGCAGGGCTGAGAGGCTGTGATGAAGAGGGAGAGGCTGCAGAGGGCAGAGGTCACGGAGGGGGAAGAGGCTGCAATGAGAGGGAGATGCTGAGCAGGAAGAGAGGCTGCGATGGGCGGGGGGGTGGTGAGAGGCTGAAGAGAGAGGCTGTAGGGGGAGGCTGAAGGGGGAGGGAGGTTGTGATGCAGGAAGAGAGGCTGCAGGGGGAGAAGCTGCAGGGGGAGAGGCTGCAGAGGGAGAGAGGCTGTGATGGGCAGGGGAGAGGCTGTGGAAGGAGGCTGCAGGATGAGAGGCTGCAGGAGGAGAGGCTGCAGGATGAGAGGCTGCAGGAGGAGAGGCTGCAGGGGGAGAGGCTGCAGGGGGAGAGGCTGCAGGGGGAGAGGCTGCAGGGGGAGAGGCTGCAGGGGGAGAGGCTGCAGGGGGAGAGGCTGCAGGGGGAGAGGCTGCAGGATGAGAGGCTGCAGGGGGAGAGGCTGCAGGGGGAGAGGCTGAGGATGAGAGGCTGCAGGGGGAGAGGCTACAGGGGGAGAGGCTGCAGGGGGAGAGGCTGCAGGGGGAGAGGCTGCAGGATGAGAGGCTGCAGGGGGAGAGGCTGCAGGGGGAGAGGCTGCAGGAGGAGAGGCTGCAGGATGAGAGGCTGCAGGATGAGAGGCTGCAGGAGGAGAGGCTGCAGGGGGAGAGGCTGCAGGGGGAGAGGCTGCAGGGGGAGAGGCTGCAGGGGGAGAGGCTGCAGGAGGAGAGGCTGCAGGGGGAGAGGCTGCAGGATGAGAGGCTGCAGGGGGAGAGGCTGCAGGATGAGAGACTGCAGGGGGAGAGGCTGCAGGGGGAGAGGCTGCAGGGGGAGAGGCTGCAGGGGGAGAGGCTGCAGGAGGAGAGGCTGCAGGGGGAGAGGCTGCAGGGGGAGAGGCTGCAGGGGGAGAGGCTGCAGGAGGAGAGGCTGCAGGGGGAGAGGCTGCAGGGGGAGAGGCTGCAGGAGGAGAGGCTGCAGGAGGAGAGGCTGCAGGGGGAGAGGCTGCAGGAGGAGAGGCTGCAGGGGGAGAGGCTGCAGGGGGAGAGACTGCAGTGGGGGAGAAGCTGCAGGGGGAGAGGCTGCAGGGGGAGAGGCTGCAGGAGGAGAGGCTGCAGGGGGAGAGAGGCTGTGATGCAGGGAGAGGCTGCATTGGGGAAAGGGGAGAGGGGCTGTGGTGGAGGAGAGGCTGAAATGGGGAGAGAGGCTGTGAGGTAGAGGCTTCCCATTACTTGCTTGCTCTGGGCCAAATGAGGAGCTGGTACAACACTGCCTGTTTGTCGGGTTTGGAAAGTTTGTGAATTGAATTTCCTGCCCGTACACCAGGCACTGGATGCAGATGACCAAGGCCCATGGGTCTACCATCCCGTGAGCACTCCTGCTGGCCTCCACACCTCATTCAAAACAGAGAGAGAGAGAGAGAGAGAGAGGAGAGGCTGCAGGGGGAGAGGGGCTGCAGGGGGTGGACAGGCTGCAGGGAGAGGGGCTGCAAAGGGGTGAGAGGCTGCAGGGGGGAAAAGGCTGAGGGGGGAAGAGGCTGCGCAGGAGAGAGGGGCTGAGAAGAGGAGAGAGGCTGCAGTGGGGTAGAGAGGCTGCAAAGGGAAGAGAGACTGTGAAGGGGAGAGAGTTTGCATGGGAAAGACGCGATGAGGACAGGGATGCTGCAGGGGGCAGAGTGTCTGCAGCAGGAGAGAGGCTGCAAAGGGGGGTAAAAACTGTGAAGGGGAGAGAGGCTGTGAAGGGGAGAGAGGTTGTGAAGGGGAGAGAGGCCGACAGGGGGGAAGGCTCAGTGGGAGAGAGAGGCTGCCTGGGGAAGAGAGGCTCCGGGGAGAGGGGCTGCAACAAAAGAATACTCAACTAATTGGGAGCCAGGGAAACATGAAATCACTGATGTAACAAATTCCTTGCAAATGAATGTATCTTATGAATCTAATCTATGAATTACTCTAGTGTAAGGCTGCATAAGTTCAGGAGTTACTGTATGGGGGAAAAATATAGCAGATGCTATTGTAATGAACACTGTGTTAATTGCATAGTTTAAACTTTCATAAGGAAGTTTTATATTTACATGTTATCACACCTCAAAGCGTTCACACAGTTTGAATAACTTGAGGTGTAGTGACTGTGTTAGAGACAAACGTGAAACCATTTTGCATATACAAAGATCTCACTTATTGAGAATGAAAATTGAGCCCCTGAAAACCAAAAGTTAGCCCCCAAAAATCAAAAGGTAGCCCTCGAGAAAACCTCAAGAAGAGCCCTTCAAAAGGAGAAATTCTTTTGACCTCTGCAGTGCTGAGCAGAGGCTCAGAAAATTCAGCACATTAACTTAGAAGCCTGCAGGATACAGCCCTGATGATTACAGACAAGATGTGCATTAATGAAGTAAAAGCCCTTTTATTGAATTGTGGAAGGGAATAGGGATGTGTTATCAATTGCCTACTGCACTGTTGGAAAATCGGTAGTCTGATGGATTTGGGCACATGTCATGCTGTGATGGCTGGTAGGCAGGAAAGAAAATGAAGCATTAGTCACCTCTTAGATAAATTTGTGGACTGTAAAATGGCTGATATTGCTGATGCCTTTTATGCTAGAGTAAAGAGATATTTAAAAAAAAGGTTCTGGTTACCTTGGCAGCCATTAGCAATGTTTAAAAATGACTCTGAGCTGCAATTTTGTGTGTCCATCATCGTTTACATGTCTTATGAAACAGGGAGCAGAACTCTGTAACTGCCTTGCTGTAAAACCTCATATTCATAGTGCTCCTTAAGCATTGCCAGATAGTTGTCCATGGGCCAGTGGATGTGATGGGTGGTGTAGTGTTATATCCTGACATTTTTGGAGCAACTTAATTTCTCTGGCAGCCCTTCGCTTCACTTGCTTATCTTCTTCAGCTACATTTAGTGCCAGGGTCTCGATTGCAATGAAATTTCTGTCAGTGAAAATTCAATGAAACAGTAATTCTTTACAGAATCTCAACAAGCTCAGCTGCAACATATGATTCATTTTGTTGATAGATCCACATTGCACGTGCATTGCATGAAACCTGGCACCTTGTGCACTACCTTCTTAAGACACAATTATGCCAGCAACAACTACTGTAGCTACAAAATTGCACATAGGGGATTAAATTGATCAAAGTGTGAAATGAGCTGATATCGAAGCAGCAGCCTGTTTTGCCCTGTGGTCGACTTTCTTTTCCATTGTCAGAAAATGGGTGTCAAATGTGTGAGAATCCACACTTTCACCATCACTGGGCACTGCTGCACATTTGCTGCCGGCATACCCATTGATGACAACAGCAATTTTTAGTCTATTACTCTTTGTCTCAGGCAAATCTACTAAAGTTTGCGTATTTCCTCTTTACAGTATTTAATTCATGTGACTAGCAGTGATTTCCTGTACATTTTACACACAATTCCCACAGAGTATTTTAAATGGAATTTGTACATCTCGCTCTATTTGTGTAAACATATCCTGTTGAGACTAACCTTGAGATTATTTGAGAGCTGATGTTAAAATTACATTTAATAACTAAAATTAGAATCATATTGGACTAACATAGAAACATAGAAAGCAGGAGTAGGCCATTCGGCTCTTCGAGCCTGCTCCGCCATTCGTTATGATCATGGCTGATCATCTAACTCAATAGCCTGCTCCCGCTTTCTCCCCATATCCTTTGATCCCTTTAGCCCCAAGAGCTATATCTAACTCCTTGAAAACATGCAATGTTTTGGCCTTGACTACTTTCTGTGATAGTGAATTCCACAGGCTGACCACTCTCTGGATGAAGAAATTTCTCCTCATCTCAGTCCTAAGTGGCCTACCCCGTATTCTCAGACTGTGACCCTTAGTTCCGGACTCCCCCATCCTTCTTGCATCCACTCTGTCTACTACTGTTAGACTTTTATAGGTTTCTATGAGATCCCCCCTCATTTTTCTGAACTCCAGCGAATATAATCCTAACCGACTCAATCTCTCCTCAAATGTCAGTCCCGCCATCCCAGGAATCAGTCTGGTAAACCTTCGCTGCACTCCCTCTTTCTCAGATAAGGAGACCAAAACTGCACACAATATTCCAGGTGTGGTCTCACCAAGGCCCTGTATAATTGCAGCAAGGCGTCCCTGATCCTGTACTTAAATCCTTTCGCTATGAAGGCCAACATACCATTTGCCTTCTTTACCGCCTGCTGCACCTGCATGCTTACCTTCAGTCACTGGTGTACGAGGGCACCCAGGTCTCATTGTACATTCCCCTCTCTCAATTTATAGACATTCAGATAATAATCTGCCTTCCTATTTTTGCTATCAAAGTGGATAACCTCACATTTGTCCACATTATTCTGCATCCGCCATGCATTTGCCCACTCACTCAGCTTGTCCAAATCACACTGAAGCATCTCTGCATCCTCCTCACAGCTCACCCTCCCACCCAACTTTGTGTCATCTGCAAATTTGGAGATATTACATTTAGTTCCCTCATCTAAATCATTAATATATATTGTACATATAGGACTACTGTCTTACATATTTAAAACATTTATGAATAACATCCATTGAGAAGGGTTGCTGCACCTGACTGCAATATTTTTACCCTGCACCTCTTTCAGCTTCATGATTGACTGGCACTCTATGCTCCTTCTGTTCTACCGTTACTACTGATTTAACCACAGCAAAAATAGTGGGTGGAGTTGGGATGAAGCTACCACTTTTGCTCTTCACTTTATATGTGTTTGATTTCATTGAGTGATTACATTCCCCACAATATAGACTAATTCAGGTGACTGCTATTTGTGGGCGGCTCCTTTCCCAAACCTTAGCCTGAATTTTATCTTAGCTCACATGATGCAGAGGGGATGGACAGATAGTAAAAATGGGAGTCTGATAATTCTCACATGTTTCTGATGCAGTCATGTCCACCGCCATTTTTGGAACGACAAATTTAGGTGAGGGCTAAAATTAAATGTGAAATTGGGTGCAATGACATAATTGCTGCTAGAAACACAGCATTTACCCCAAATCACAGAAGCTGTGGTCAGTGATAAATGCATCAATAAAAGCTGGTGTGGTTGGGATCTGAAAGAGGCACTGAGCAGAAAGGGCCGCTGAGCTGGATTTCAGTGTTTGATTGTATTTTTGCTTTACGTTTTGTCAGGAGAGTTTCCAACGTACAGGTCCCTTTTATAAAATTTCTTGCTACCTTATCATCCTCAGAAACATTTCTCTCATTATCCTGCATGCTATTATTGTTGTTTCTTCTGCCTGCAGGAACAATTGGAGAAAGAGGAACAGCAACAGTTGTCATCTCAGCAGTGTCAGTAGCCTCTGCTGACTAAGGGACCTGGATCTCTTGGAAGACTGGTAAGCTAGCAGGCCAAGTCCAACACACTATATAGAGAGCAGTACCAGGGGAGACTGATCTTCTCCAGGCCGGCTAACACAGACCTCTGCAAGCTACTGCCGCAGGCCTGTTGCCTGCTGGACCAGGTGGTCAGGCTTTGCCATTGGCTCTTACAGTAACAACTACCTTTAACTTCCACTCCACTGGTAGCTTCCAGCCTGCAACAAGGGGCATCACTCGCATCTCCCAGTTTTCAGAACGCAGCTGCATTAAGCAAGCCACCAATCCCCTGTTTGCCAAGGCTCACCTTACCCATTAAGCGCTGCCGCCATGAGAAACCTTTGGGATTTGCATCAGCGGTTGGCTACCCCCTATATTCAGGACATTATCGATTACACACATATTAACACGAGGACACCACTAAACCAGCCAGCAACATTAATAAATAGAAAGGGCTGTCACTCCATCAATATACAGCTAATGACTGATCACAGAATCAGGAACATGTGACTTTTTTTGGTTGTTGAACTTTTTCTAGGAACATAGGAACTGGAGTAGACCATGGAACCAATCTAGGCTGTTCTACCATTCAGCTTGATCATAGCTAATTGGTACATCAACTCTACTTGTCCACTTTTGCTCCATATCCCTTCATAACAAATTCAGGAGTAGACTTAATAATGAGGAAGGCAGCAATAAAACAAAAGACATTAACAAACTTGCAGACTGAGTATGTAGATGGGAAATGAATTGCAATATAAGTAAGTGTAAGATGTTGAACTTGAGCATTGTTGAAAAAAGAGACATGCTATTAAAGCTTTTCATCTTGTTCTCAACAGGACAGATTCAAGAATGCCAAATTTCAAAGGGAGCAACAATTTCTGCTGCATGAGAAAAAGGTGCTAATTGGTTGGCAAGTCGACTCTGATTAGTCAGGGCATTGCCATGGAGAATGCACCAGGGAACTATTGTCCCCCATGTTTTTGTTTAATTCAAAAAAGCCATAATGCCTGGACATGTTCCTTTAGCCTGTATGTAAATATATATAGCTTCTAGCAAGTGTAAATAAGTCATGTTGCGAGCTCGATTAATAGTTTTAAATTGTTTGTTAGTGTAATCCTTAGCACACTCAGACTTGTTCAATAAGTGCTGTCTAATTGTGGAATCACATTTAACATTAGACATTGGGCTGCATTTTCTGGTCAGTGAGCAGGTGTGGGACCCGCTCGCTGACGCGTAAAATGATGCAGGGTGACATTGGGTGGAGCTCCCGACGTCACCCCGTGTTATTTACATTTTCAGGTCAGCAGGGGCGCAGCCGAGTTGGATGCGTGCTCGCCGACCTGTCAACGGCCTATTAAAACAATTAAAAAAGTAATTGAAGTCATTAGTGCACCTGTCCATCCAACCGGGCAGGCTGGGAGCCTGGTGAGCTTCTGAAAAAGCATGAAACCTCATCCATGGGCGGGATGAGGCTTCATGAGGGATTTTAAAATCCAGAGTGTGTTAAACTAAAAGTTATGGACATGTCCCAACTCATGTGACAGTGTCACATGAGGGAACATGGCAGCAAAATTTTTTCCTCGTCTTTATTTAAAGTTTCAAGTCTGAGCCAATCTCCTTGAGGCAGCGCTTTGCCTCAGGGAGATCTGTGCGCTGTTTCGCGTGCATACGCGAAAGAACGCACTTCCGGCTCAGGGAATCCCCCCTGCCCGCACAGGGAGTGCATAGCGCTTCCTGGTGCGCATCACGCTGGGCGGGCCTTAATTGGCCTGCCCACATAAAATGGCAGCGTGCCCCCAATTGGGGGCGCTGATTGGGAACCCGCCCACCTGCGCCTGCTCCTGCACACCGCCCCCCCCCCGACGGAGGGAAAATGTTGCCCATTATGTTTTGAGTTTTGCAAGCATAGGCTGATTGAGTACACTCGGTACTCTGCCAAATGCAAACAACCGATACTGCTGTTTGATATGATCCACCAGCCATTGACAATATAAATTGTCGCTCCCTTTGAAATTTGGCATTCTTGTGTCTGTCCTGATGAATATAAGACAGATGTCACTTTTTTCAGAAATACTTAATTGTGAGGTTTTGCATTTTGGCTATTCCATCGCATCCCTGGCTGACCTCCCAAATTCTACCCTTTGTAAACTTGAGGCCATCCAAAACTCTGCTGCCTATCTCCTAATTCACACCAAGATCCATTCACCCATCACCCCTGTGCTTGATGACCTACATTGGCTCCTAGTTAAGTAATATCTTGAGTTTAAAATTCTCATCGTCATTTTCAAATCTCTCCATGGCCTCACTGCTCCCTAGCTCTATTCTATGATCTCCTCCAGCGCCACAATTCATGAGATATTTTTCATGTTCTTTTAATAGTGGTCTCTTTAGCAACCCTGATTTTATTTGCTCAACCATTGGTGGCTAGGCCTTTCACTGCCATGCCTCAGGAATTCCCTTCTAAATCACTCCATCTCTCTTCCCTCCTTTAAGACAGTCCTTAAAACCTAACTCAAACAAAAACAAAAATAGCTGGAAAAACTCAGCAGGTCTGGCAGCATCTGTGGAGAGGAACACAGTTAACGTTTCGAGTCCATATGACTCTTCATCAGGCTCTGATGAAGAGTCATACGGACTCGAAACGTTAAACTGTGTTCCTCTCTGCAGATTCTGTCAGACCTGCTGAGTTTTTCCAGCTATTTTTGTTTTTGTTTTGGATTTCCAGCATCCGCAGTATTTTGCTTTTATCTTAAAACCTACCACTTTGGCCAAGGTTTTGGTCATCTGCCCTAATATCTCCTTATGTGGCTCCATGTCAATTTCTTTCTTTATAACACTCCTGTGAAGTGTCTTGGGACATTTTATTATATTAAAGGTGCTATATAAATGCAAGCAGTTGTTAGGAGGAATAAGGCGGTTGTCCACCCCTTGGAAAATAAGTCTCTAATTGGAGTAAAGGCACAAAACAGTCTAGAGGTACAGATTCACAAATCATTAAAGGTAGATAAGCAGGAAGGAATGCAAGTTTATTTTGGAGTTAATTTCTAAAGCAATATAATTCAAAAGCAAAGAAGTTATTTTAAACTCATGTCGAGCATTGAGTAGACCACATTTAGAGTGCCCTGCACAGTTCTGGTCTCACAATTGCAACAAGGATACGGATGTTCCTGGGTGCAGAATGTCTGTCATTTCAAGAGCCCTGTCCACATGCAGTTGGTGGTAGAGGGAGGTCATGGGCTTTGTATACAACTTGTTGCCGAGCTGCCACCACCTTCTGGTTTGTTGTGATGGCTCACAGTTGGCAGGAACAGCTGACTGGCACAGAATAAAAGTATTGTGGCTGCTGCCGGTGTAACAGATATTCACCTATGTGATGCTCTGTGTATGGTGACACAGCAACTGCATATTCAGAGAGTGGAGCCTTTGTGTTTCTGACACAACTTGCCATTGATTGTATGTGCACCATCGGGAATCCGACTAGCATTGAAAAATTCCATTCCTGCTCCTGCTGCTTCTCTCTGCTCAGCGAGAAGATGTTGAAGTCTGCTCTCCTTGCGTCAGGGCTCCCTTTGCCATCCTGATGCAGCGAACTGAGAATTTTTGCCGATGTCAGCTCCAGCCTGGAAGGTACCTAAGAAATAGAAATTGGTGGCCACTGGCATCGCTGTCCTCTCTCTGCTTTGTGGCTGCAGGTCTGGTTGGAGGAGGTGGCACAATTCAATGACCAGCTCCTTGGTGAATCACAGCCACCTTAGACTTTACTTCTGGCTGGGTGGAGGTAGGATAAGTGCTCCCTAAAGACCCTAGGTGGGTTTGGTCTTCTGTTGAGCGCCCTTCACTTCCTCCCTCTGCCATAGCTTCCCCTCCCTGCCTATGCTCCATCTGCATATCATGCTGCAGCCCAAGAGGGACTGCAATTATAACCTCCATGAGTGTAGGCAGGTTTTCTGCTCAGAGACCTTTAAAATCCACTTGTGTCCTTGCTTAGGTCTGCCACCACTCCATTTTGCCTCAAAGAACTTGTGTGAGCTCCCCCGATAAGACAGTGCACAGTACTTCCACTAACTCTGCAGCAGCAAATGAAAGTCAAAAACACCTAATCTGAAAGTGAAAGGATAAATACTGCAGGTGCTGGAAATCTGAAACAAAAACAAAAAATGCTGGAAAAACTCAGTAGGCCTGACAGCATCTGTGGAGAGAAAGACAGTTAATGTTTCAAGTCCGTATGACTCTTTAGAGCTAAAGGGAAGTGGAAATATATACTGTTCAAGGGGGGGTGGAGCAGTTGAAGCTGGATACAAGGCCAGCGATAGGTGGAGGCAAAGGAGAGGTTGCAAAAGATGTCATAAACAAAAGGTCAAAGGGTTGTTAATAGTGGTGGTATTGGCTAAAGGATGTGCCAATGGTGACATTAAGAGTGGAAAGCAGAATATGATAATGGCTGGACCAGGGTAGGCCAGTGGTGGGAAATAAGATCGAAAATAGGCTAAAAGCTGAGGATAAAACAATGAATAAAAATGGGAATAAATTTTAAAAATAATAATAATGAAAATAAGTGGAAAAAAATTAAAAAATAAAAATAAATATAGAAAAAAGGGGTGGGGATAGAGGAGAGAGTTCATGATCTGAAGTTGTTGAACTCAATGTTAAGTCCGGAAGGCTGTAAAGTGCCTGATCGGAAGATGAGGTGTTGTTCCTCCAGTTTGCGTTGAGCTTCACTGGAACTTTGCAGCAGACCAAGGACGGACATGTGGGCACGAGAGCAGGGTGGTGTGTTGAAATGGCAAGCGACAGGGAGGTCTGGGTCATGCTTGCGGACAGACCAAAGGTGTTTTGCAAAGCGGTCACCCAGTCTGCGTTTGGTCTCTCCGAAGTAGCGGAGACCGCAATCTGAAAGTTGGATGGTGATCCCTTTAAATAACACTGCTACTTGGAGGTTGTGGAGGTGAGAGAGGGGTTTGTTTGAGGAGGCAAATGCATGTTCACCTGTGCTTGTCTAAGAGAGAGCAATAACAGGACCTGCAAGGTGTATTACATCATGACCTGCCCACTCTGCATGCTTCCGGTGCACACACAGAATGGCGCACCATTCCTAACATGATGATCAATGCTGGAAACTGATGGTGGTAGATCTCACACCACATTTTTGAACCCAGGCTCCTGTAGCCTCAGATTCATCTGCATTAATGAGCTGAACCTTTCAACTTGCATGCCTTAGTAAGGGTTTTTCAATCTGGTTGGTTGAGGAGACACACCATTTTTACACAAGTGCCAGGTCTCCTGCAGAGGCCACTATGCTCTTTCAGATCTCTAGTAACGGTGAGCACTGGTCGCAAAATCTGGGCTTTTGTAATTCTGTGAAACCGTTACCTCATAAAAGTTTATGGATCTTAGTTATGAAAGTTTCAAACCTTGACCCAACATCCACAGCCAAGGGAGATTTTTTTTATATTTCTTCTGCATTTTGTGTGAAGGAACGCTTTCTGATTTCATTCCTAAATGGCCTGGCTCTAGTTGTAAGATTTTGCCCACTACCCCATCACAGGAAGTAGTTTCCCTTTTGGTATAATTCATGGCTCAGTGAGAGCACTCTCACCTTTGCCTCAGGTAGTTGTGGTTCAAGTCCCACTCCAGAGCTTTGTGCTCAGAAGCAAGTTTGGCATTTCTGTAATGGTGATGGAGCTGAAAGATGTGACCTGTATGTTCACAAATATCAGGGACACAGGGATTGGAGCAAGAATAGGCTATTTGGCCCCTCAAGCCTGCACCACCATTCAACTAGACCATGGCTGATCTCCTATCTCAACACCATTTTCCTGCGCTATCCCCATTTCCCTTGATATCTTTAATGTTCAGAGATCTAACAATCCCTGTCTTTGAAGGTAGCAGCACAAATGGAGATAACTATTAACAAAAACGTATGAGGCCTTGGGCAGAATTTTACGTCCTGAGGGCAGGCGCACTCCCAACCTGATCAGGCATAAAACCGCATGAGATGACCTCGGGTGAGTGTCCCGACGTCATTGTGCGTTTGTGCGATATTTCGCTCAGTGGATGTCTGCAAAAGTCGGAAGCATGCCCACCAACAATTAAGAGGGCAATTAACCCCGTTAACAGCGCAATTGTCTGCGATTTTTCATGGCCCGTCCAACTTTATGGTTGGCGGACGGGTGAATCAGCCAGGCAGCCTTTCCATTTTTCATGAAACCTCATCCAAGGGCAGGATGAAATCTCCGTTAGGAAATAAAACAAAAATAAATATCTGGGGACGGCATTTTTGAGGTATGCTTTCAGGTGCTTAATTGTGATGCATAGACATTTTTTGTAGCTTTTTAGTGCATCATTTCATTATTTGCAATTCCGCAGCCCCCTGAGGCAGCTGCCTGCCTTCAGGGAGCTCTCTCGCAGCGCTCACCCATGCCCGTGGTGACATTGTCGCTGCCCTCTTCCCGCCCCCACCCCGGCAGCGCTGAGCTTTTCATGCATTTCACGCTAGCCGGCTGTTCCAGCCAGCGTGAAATCGTGATCGGGGGCCAATCGCGGTTGGGGGCCCATTTCCCGACAGCTCCCGAGCCCGCCGATCGTGCGCACCTGATGAGGGAAAAATTCAGGCCCTTGGCTTTATGAAAAGAGGTGTTTAGTACAAAAGCAAGGAAGTTAGGCTAAATCTTGAGAAAAGACTGGTTTGTCTGGAGTATTGTATTCAATCTGGATACACTTTACAGTTGAATCTGTTTGCACCAACCATTCAGGCAGTGCCTTCTAGATCGCAAAAACTCAGAGGGCAGGATTTTTCACAGAACGCAGGCGCGCGATGGCATTGGGTGAGCGTCCTGATGTCATCGTGGACTCGTGTGATATTTCGGTTGGTGGGCACATGCGAGAGTCGGTAGTGTGCCCGCCGACAATTAAGAGGCCTATTAAGGCCATTAATGTATTAATTAACCTGGATTTTTCACAGCCTGTCCAACGTTACGGCTGTCGTCGGGCGGGCGAATCGGCCAGGCAGCCTTTGGATTTTTAAGGAAACCTCATCCGAGGGTGGGATGAGGTTTCCGATATTAATTTTAAAAAAGCGCTTGGGCAGAATTTTTATAAACTATATGTTTAGGTGAGTGAGTCCGATGTGTGGATGTTTTTTTCTGCATTTTAAAATCTTTATTTGATAGTTTTAAATTTTCAGCGCTCTACCTGCAGGGAGCTTTCATTGCGTGCTCCCCTACGCCCATGCTGAATTCAGCACTCGTCCTCCTGCTGCCCCCACCCCAGCAACGCTGAGCCTTTCAACGTGCATTTCAGCGTGTAATCACAGTCGGGGGCCAATCGCTGGCAGCGGGCCTTCTCCCGGCCGTTCCCGGGCCCACCCACCGCGCCCACCCGACGTCCTCAGTATGTAGATTATATCCAGATACAGAGAAACTATTTCCTTTCGTGGGAAATCCAGATGCAAAGGTCTTAGAGAGGTTACAGAAGAGATTTTATTAGAATGGGATGCGGGACTTCAGTTATGCATGAGGTGACTGGAGAAGCTGGGGTTGTCCTTCTTGGGGCACAGAAGGTAAAGAGGAGATTTAATAGAGGTGTTCAAAGCCATTAATGTTTTCTAGTAAATTAAGGAGAAACTGTTTCCAGCGACAAAAGGTTCAAATGCCGATTTAAGGTGATTGGCTAAAAAAAAGTAGATTCAATATTAATTTTCAAAAAGGAATTGGACAAACACTTGAAGAAAAAAAACTTGGGAAAGAGCAGAGGAGTGTGATTCATTTTATAGCTCTACCAATGAATCGACACAAGCATGATTCTTAGGGGCACTGGGCTGATTCAGACGAGACATCAAACTGAACATCTGCCATCTCAGGGGGATCTGAAAGATACTATGGAACTATTTTGATGAAGAGCAGGGGAGCTGCCGATGTCCTAACCAATGTCTATTCCTTAACTATCATCACAAATAAAACAGGTTATCTGCTCATTATCTCATTGATGTTAGTGGGACGTTGCTGTGCCCAAATTGGCTGCCATGTTTCCGACATCACAACAGCTGTAATGCACTTTGTGATGTCATAGAGTCATAGAGGTCTACAGCACAGAAAAAGGCCCTTCGGCCCATCGAGTCTGCGCCGGTCAAACAAGTATCTAACTATTCTAATCCCATTTTCCAACACTTGGCCCATAGCCTTGTACGCCATGGCATCGCAAGTACACATCCAAATACTTCTTAAGTGTTATGAGGGTTTCTGCCTCTACCACCCTTTCAGTCAGTGAGTTCCCACCACCCTCTGGGTAAAAAAATTCTTCCTCACATCCCCTCTAAACCTCCTGCCCCTTACCTTAAATCTATGCCCCTGGTTATTGATCCCTCCACCAAGGGGAAAAGTTTCTTCCTGTCTACCCTATCTATGCCCCTCATAATTTTATATGCCTCAATCATGTCCCCCCTCAATTTCCTCTGCTCCGGGGAAAATAACCCCAGTCTATCCAATCTCTCCTCCTAACTAAAACTCTCCAGCCCAGGCAACATCCTGGTAAATCTCCTCTGCACACTCTCTAGTGCAATCACATCCTTACTATAATGCGGATTCCAGAACTGCACGCAATACTCTAGCTGTGGCCTAACCACCGTTTTGTACAGTTCCAGCATAACCTCCCTGATCTTATATTCTATGCCTCGGTTAATAAAGGCAAGTATCCCATATGCCTTCTTAACCACCTTATCTACCTGTCCCTCTACCTTAAGGGACCAGTGGACATGCACACCAAGGTCCCACTGCTCCTCGGTACTCCCCAGGGTCCTACCATTCATCGTGTATTCCCGTGCCTTGTTTGTCCTACCCAAGTGCATCACCTCACACTTTTCTGGATTAAATTCCATTTGTCCTAAGGATGTGAAATGTGCTATATAATTGTGAGTTCCTGCTTACTGAATACTTTTAGTATTTGAAATGCCTTAATTAAGCTACCTCTCGATTCCTTCACTTAAGTGAATGCAAGTCAAGTTTAATGCAACTTGTCCTCATAATTTAACATTTTAAGCCATGCTTTCATTCTGGTGGATGTGCACTGTAGCCACTCCAAGGATAATATATCCTTCTTCAGGTGCAGTGCCCAGAACTGAACGTAGAACTTCAGATGAGGTCTGACCAGTTGTATACAACTGAAGCATAACTTCCTGCCTATTGTTTCTAGCCCCCTTGAGATAAAGGCCAACATTTCCTTAGCCTTTCTGATTACTTTTAGTACCGATCCAATTGCTTTTAGTGATTTTAGGATTTACATACAAGGATATCCAAATTGCTATGCTTCTCCACAATCCTTTGCTCCTAACCATTTAGAAAATTATCTTCTTTGTCTTTCTTGTATCCAAAATGGATGGTGTTACACTTTCCCACATGCAAATCCATATCCAACAGTTTTACCCACTCATCTGTCTTTGTCTCTTAGTAACTTTCTATTCCCAACTCTACAAATTACTGAGGAGTTAGTGGATTGGAGAGCTACCCTACTTAGTATCACCTGCAAGCTTGGATGTACAGATCTCAATTCCATCATGTAAGTCATTGATAAATAGGGTAAAAAGCTGAAGCCCCAACACACATTCTGCCAATCAGACCAGGTATCATTTATACCTACTTTCTGTCTCCTATCTCCCAATGAATTTCCAATCTATTTTGTAAGCTTGCCTTCATTTCCATCTGCTTTCATTTTTGCTAATTATCTCTTTGCTAATTATCTCCTGAGCTACACAGATGTAATCAAAGCAATGGAGCCACCAGGATCATTATGAAACATACCAAAGGGATGCTGAAGCAGAGGTTTACATGTCTCAATAGGTCTGGGGTTCCCAACAGTATGAAGAGTCTCAAGCAATGGAGTTTGGTCCTGAACTTCACAACCTAACCAATATAGAGAGGCCTCTATATAGAAAGTGGCATAGGAATTGGATGAGCTGGACCTGGGGTAAGATGATGAAGCAGCAGAAGAAAGGAGGTCACCTCAACACTTTGATAGCGGAATCAACACATTGCTCAATGATTCCAGTAATCTACCCATACCTCTCCCTGAGAAATTACACAGAGCCCTTCTGCTTAACAGTCATTGTTACATTCTTCACCCCACTTAATCCTGCATTAATATTTAAACTATTCAAACAACTTCTATATATATATGACACACTGAGAATGCCTACTCGAAACCTGCTATGATAGCATACTGTCGATCAAATTGCCAAATGTAAAGCAGGTGATAAATTTAACATCATGCATAACCTTTAATTCATTTCTCACCTCAGTGCTCATAGCGTTTTTCTTAAAAGATTCCTAATTCTGCTACTTCCACAAAGTTCTGCTACTCCCTCAAAACAAGGATGACATCTGCCAGGCTTCAGAATTTGTGTTCTCAGGTGACTTAGCAGACCAATCTGGAGCCACAGGTCTGCAAAGAGGATAACAGTTGCCCTGAGGAAGTGGGGGTGAGGGGGTCTCAAACTCCCTCCTTCAGTTTTTATCCCTTCTCTGCAGCAGAGTTTATGTAGTCATTTTCTGACTTATTGCAGTTTGTTGGATGAGGCCCTGCCACATGGTACAGTTTCAATGAGGATATAGAAAACAATTTAAGGACACTCTGATGGCCTCATTGAAAAGGGGACAAATTGGCATGAGTGCCTGAGAGGAACTCCTATAAAGTGCACCTCTGGTAGACTGAGAAAAGCTAGTGAAAGGCTGCGTTGATGGTACCTGTGACCAATCAATTCTGGATGACAACTGGAGCAGTCTGGCCCATCTAACTTTCTGGCACCACGGCAGATATTGGTTGAGGGGGTGATAAAGAACTAGCCAGGATGGCATCCTGAGAGAGGGAAGCATGTCCTATTCCCATGGCACCACTGCAATTCCTGTGGGTCTGGGCTTGTCACTTTCATTGATCATTAGTGGAGTATACTGCAAAAGGTGAGTGACTTCTTCAAGTTCCTATCCACTCTGTGTAATAATATGTCCAGGATGGGCTATCCATCCAAGGTGTGAGAGTATAGTTTCTTGCTCAGCAACAGTATCCTTGAGTTGGACACACTCCTGATATGACAGCCTGAAGAATGCTGAATCCATTATGTAGGCTGGAAGTGAACTCCTTCATTATCTACATTGGATGGATAGCCCACCTTGGACATATTATTAGACAGAGTGGGTAGGAACTTTGAAGAAGTCACTCATCTTCTGCGGGGTGATGAAACACCTTGATAGGTTATCCAGTTCATTACATAACCCCTTCACAGGGCTGGGCCCGTGAGCTGGAAGATGATCTTGTCCTCCAGCTAACCATCATCAGGGCTGCCACTCAGGGTAGGCGTTTATGTGCAGGCCACTCTCTCTATCTAATCCGTGTAGAGTGTCAGTGTCTGACCTGGTACCTGGAAAAGATTAGGCACTTGATAGTGTATCTTCAGGAAGATGTTCCTTCTACAAGGTTCCTGGTGAATGCCATGCTACTATGAAGAAACTAGAGAAAAGAGAAAATAGAAGTGTTCAAATTCATGAAGAGTTTGAAACTTTTCCGCTGGCAAGAGGGTAACCAGGGACACAGATTTAAGATACTGTAATTGGCAGAAGAACCAGGGGAGAGATGAGAATTTATTTTTCATTCAGCAAGTTGTTATGATTTGGCACACACTGCTTAAAAGGGTGGTGGGAGCAGATACAATCGTAACTTTGAAAAGAGAGTTAGATAAATGGAGTGGGACTAATGGATAGTTGTTGCACTGAGATGGCACAAATACGATAAGCCAAATGGCCATCTTATTTGCTGTATTATGCTATGAATCTAAGAGTTAGGATAGCAGGTACAGGTTGGGTATAAGCAGATGACAATCCTGAGAAAACAGCTTGAAATAATAGAGCTAGCTCCATATTTGCTGAGATAAATGATGAGTTATAATAATATGCAGGCAACCTGCTCTGGAATGCCCCCACCCAGCTTCACATTACCAATGGTTGGGGCTATTCCTGCAAATCTCTGGGCTGTGCTCTCTGTCTAAGGTGTGTGAGTAGATTCACTTGCCTGGCTGCTGTATGTTTGAGCTGGCCACGGTCTTGAGGACAGGCTGCAGAATGCTGAATCCATGTAGGATAGCATGCTGAGCGTAATGATGTCATCTCCCACTCCCTTAGTGCTGCTTGGTCTTGCAGAAAGGGAGTGTAAGTGAATGTGAAAAAAATAGGTGTGATCTGTGGGATTAGTGCATCTAGTAGATGTAAGAAGGTAAGAGCTCATGGGACCCAAGGCAAAGTGGACCCAAAGTTGGCTGAGAGACAGCAAGCAGAGGGTGGAGGGGTGTTTCTGTGACTGGAAGTCTGATTCCAGTGGGGTTCTGCAAGGCTCAGTGCTGGGGCTTTTGCTGTTTGTGGTGTACGTAAATGATTTGGACATAGATGTAGGGGATATGATCAAGAAGTTCGCGGATGACACGAAAATTGGTAGGGTGGTAAATAGTAAGGAAGATAGCCGTAAACTGCAGGAGGATATCAATGGACTGGTCAGGTAGGCAGAGCAGTGGCAAATGGAATTCAACCCGGAAAAGTGTGAGGTGATGCACTTGGGGAGGGCTAACAATGCAAGGGATTACACTATGAATGGTAGCACCCTGGAAAGCACTGAAGATCAGAGGGACCTTGGCATGCATATCCATAGATCCCTGAAGGTAGCAGGGCAGGTAGATAAGCAGGCATATGGGACACTTGCCTTTATTAGCCTAGGCATAGAAGACAAGAGCAGGGAGGTTATGCTGGAGCTGTATAAAACGCTAGTTAGGCCACAACTGGAGTACTGTGTGCAGTTCTGGTCACCACATTATAGGAAGGATGTGATTGCACTGGAAAGGATGCAGAGGAGATTTACCAGGAAGCTGCCTGGGCTGGAGGGTCTGAGCTATGAGGAAAGATTGGATACGCTGCAGTCATTTTCCTTGGAGCAGCGAAGGTTGAGAGGGGACCTGATAGAGGTGTATAAGAGTATGAGGGGCATAGATAGGGTGGATAGGAAGGCACTTTTTCCATTAGTAGAGGGGTCAGTAACCAGGGGGCATAGATTTAAGGTAAGAGGTAGAAGGCTAAGAGGGGAGTTGAGGAGAAACCTTTTCACCCAGAGGGTGGTGGGAGTCTGGAACTCATTGCCTGAAAGGGTGGTTGAGTCAGAAAATCTCGTAACATTTAAGAAGTACTTAGATATTCACTTGTGTTGCTATAGCCTCCAGGGCTATGGGCCAAGCGCTGGAAAATGGGAATAGTGTAGTCAGATCTTTGTTGACCGGTGCAGACACAATGTGCCAAATGGCCTCCTTCTGTGCTGTAATCACCTATAAGTCTATGAGTCTATGTGTTGAGGGGTGAAGCAGTAAGATGGAATGAGGATGGGGATGTAATGAATGTGGAAGGAAGTGTATGTAATGTGAAGTAAAGAAGGAATCGGGCGGAGGAGTTGGTCGTTGTATTTGAGAAGAGAATGGTGCTAGTGTGTGGTGTGCGGAGAGGAAAGGAAGAGGTGAGTGTGCTTCTAAAGAGATAGAGAGGTGTTGCAAGAATATGAAGTTGAAAGATGTGATGGAGGTGAGGAAATTGTTGAGTCTGTTGGAGGGGGGTGGTTAAAAGAAATGTTGCATATTGCCATTGAGAAAGGTGGAATGATAAAAGCTGTATTCATGCCCGCTGCTGTTCTGAGGTCATTGAACTTCTCTGGCATTGCAGCCATGTGGAGAGCTGATGCAGGTGGCACTCAACCTGTCTGCAATCTCTGTCCAGGCCTCACCCACTTTTGCCTTCAGAACACACATGCGGGTGGGGAGGAAGTGGACATCTCTCCTTTCCATCACCTCCTAAATTAAAACCTCCAGGACAACATTGAAGAAGTCAGAGCTGCTCTTCTTACCTCTCTCTTAAGAATTAGGTTCAGATTCCTCCAAACAAGGTGCAGTGGCTACAAGTTAAAGCAGAAGTGCAAATTCGCGATAACAGGTGCATCACCACTTTAGATACCCTTCAAACATTGGGCTCAGAGATGGCGCAAGTCAGCTTGGCAGACTGCCTGATTCAAGCCTGTATTCTTATTTAGCGAGGACCGGGAGCCCATGAAGGATTTGTATCCGTACTGCACCCTGCTCTATTGAAGTGCTCATGAGTGAAAATCAGCACTTATAACTTGTTTATTGGGGCAACAAAATCCTAAAGGATACAGAAAGTTGGTTATTGCTTGTGAAACATAACACCAAAGTAAAATTATTATAGAAAAGAGCACTGAAAAGGAATTCATCATTCAAACCCTTTTGACTGAAAATACACACAATCAAAGTAAAATGCTTGAATCTAGGCTGTTTCTGAAGTATGTGGAACAGAAGATGATGGTCTGAACATTTCATGATATAAAAGTAATTTCAGAAAATCTGAATCTGAGCAAAGTGTGAAGTTAACAGCAGTGTTCTAGTCAAATTGTTATATACCAAGTCAAGAGGCCCAGAAGCAGGAATTCTAGCATTCTGCACTGCCAATTTTGCTGCTGCTACATAGAGAGACACAAGTCATAGAAAGAGTGGAAAATGTCATCAGATTCACTGAAAATGGCAAGATGGTGTAACTAATATTAAAATAAAAATGTGGGGGCAGTCTTCACTCCAGATGGAGAACATCACAACCTGGAATTTTCATCTGTGAATTTCTATTTTCCATTTACATTTCTGACAGCTTTAAGACACTGAAAAATTGACGTAATTCATTTTATCTGATCTTTATGATCTGCTTTAAATGGTTTCTGTGGGAGAATAAGCTCTGAATTTGGCAGAAGATGGATCCTTTTGCAATGTGAATATCTAGCTGATTAGGCATTTGTCACTAAGCTTATGAAATATACATGCTCATGATTGAAAATGCATCAGAAATATTTTGAAAACTGTTCCTAAGAATGCTCAAAAATGTGCAAAATAATTATTTACTAATAAAAACATGAATAAGTTTTGTTTCCTGCTAGTCCTGGTTTATGCATGCACCAAAAAATCTTGGCAAGGTCTTGAGTGTGGGCATGCATCTCTGGTGGAGTGGAACTTTCATCCGCTCTTGCGCAAGTCCCTGGACCTTCCTGAAAACCTGGGTTCAGGCTAATTTCCAAAGTTTTGGTCAAACACTAGTGCAATTCCAGCACAAATTGGGGCATCCATCCATATGTTGCTGTATTTTGCTGCAGGGTAGCAAAGCTGACTGAGTTGGCGAAAGTAAAAGGAAGGGCTGGCAGGGAAACCAATATTTTAAAAATAGCTACAGGCTTCACTTGCACTACGATCCAGATCTGTATTCTATGTCTGCTTCATGATTGCAGAGCATAATGGAAGTAACTGAAGTGGAACTGGTAAGATTTAGGTTGTCATTCCGCCAGTCCTGTCTCTTCCTATGATGTCAGAATGAAAGCGGGAGGTGGGTGTAAGGAGCACTCGCTGCCATTCCTGCAGAACCTCAATACCGGACATGAAGGAGCCGGATCCCACCTCAGATTCTGACCACTATACTTCCCTTACATCAGCACTGCACCCTCTTCCTCCTCTCAGCACCATCTCCATCCCCTCCCTCCCTTTGCCAGACCGGAATCTTGGACCTCATCCATTTATGTTCATTCTTTTTCTTTGAGTTAGTTTCAAAACAATTTAATTTTACAAAATATGTAAAGATTCATGTGTACAAGATTTCACAAGTAAAATGGAGTTTTCCATAACCCACATAGTCATTTCATACTCCATGACTAGGATACCAAACATTTATATCACCTACACTGACTAAATTACTTTTAAAATATTAAAGGATCATTATTATGGGCATATCAAAATTGGCTATTCTTAGCATAACTTAGTGTTCATATTAAGAGATAGCACTTTCCAATATATAGGGGGCTCAAGTTGCAAGGGAGGCAATTTTGGTGGCAGATGTGTATCAGGGCAAAAGTTCAGCCCATTCAAACTTATCCTAAACTCTGGGTTTAGGGACCTTACCTTGCCTATTTAATCCCCTCAGGGAAGTTGTGAATAAATGTTTCCTGATCAAGCAAAATTACAGAATCATATTTCCTCTCTTCAACCTGCTACCTTCCACTGACAACATCTTCCCTGCAGCTCCCACATTAATATAAGATGAAAATTGATCTTCATGGTGTTTTTGGTCATCACAGTCTATCCATATTACTCAATGTATTCCAGATATTTATCCAGCTACATATGTGGGATGAAAAGAATACAGCCTTCAAGGCTTTGCTAGGAATATGCTCCACATACCAATTACGGAGTGGATGTGGGGCGGTGGAGATTTTTCAAATATCCAGTAGAAATTGAGGTTTCTACATTTCAAGCCTCTGTCCACTGGTTCTGTCCTCTCATTGGGCCTGATTTCCTCCTCAATACCTATGCCCTGGATCATACCTTGCCCATAGTTTTTTCTCCAATGAAAACAAGTTTAGCTTTCTGAATCTTTACTCATAACCTGAGGCTCTGTGTCTAATAATCAATTGGCTAGACAATGAATTAAAAATATTTGACGAGAGCACAAGATCACACATGCACAAGTGAGTAACATTTGAGGGGAAACAACGTGACCTCAGGAGAAATGTGATGCCACTTTTCACATAAACACTTTCAATAATCACTGATTTGGTGACATATCTGATTGTCACATTACTCCTATCACACTTCTTCCCTGGAATTTAACAAAATACCCTAAAAAACAAAAAAAAAGGAAAAAAATTGCAAGGATTCTTCTCAAGCCGCTCTTGCTTTGTTGCTCCAATTTTGGCAAAAGTCCGGCAGGAACCCCATGTACATGCATATGCAGGTCTTCCACCAATGTAATGCTGGCAAAGGCAGACAAGCTCCTAGGAAATTCCTGTTGTTTGCCCCACCAACATTGAACTGCTGAAAGAAATATCCAGATGTGAGAACATGCAATACAAAAACCTCAAACATAATAAAGACCAACCAAAAACATTATGATTTAGGTACAGTCTATAAGAATTAGTGCTGACTGATTTATAACATTCCTTCATAATAACATTCACTCTGATTACAGATCATTCCACACTGTAATACTTTTATTGATGTTGTTGCAAGTATCAGTTCTGGTGGATTTATCTTCCTCCAATCATTCCAACTAATTGGTGCATATTTTCATATAGGAATAATATGGCCCATTACAGGCCTTCCAACACACCCTCATTTCATGGATATCATACACATTTTCAAACAGTCATAGATATAATGTTACCTCTCTCCCTCACGATTTAGTGCATTGGAAGCCATTCCATCCACAATGAATACTTACTAGCTTTTCCAGCAAATAAAAAGCTTGTATAAAACAATTATAACTTCCACTAGCTAGTAATTCTCATAAACAAAGGTTAAGGTAGTTCAGGTTTTCAATGAAAATTTTACAGTGAAAAATTTTTCTTTCTCTTGTTAGGTATATAGCAGAGCAGGCCTAAAGCACCCCAATGTGAAGCCACTACTAAAACGACTGCAATTTTCTCCTAGAAACCCACTAGCTGTGCAGAACACTTTGGAGGCCATAAACCTGCCTGTCTGTGATTTACCACTGCTGAAAAGGAGGGACCTACATCTCTGGTGCAGCATTTCAAAGGCTGTAGCCAGCAAACGAGCAACATCACTTTCCAGCTCAATGGCAGAAGGAATGGTACTCTCATGGGTGTCATTATCTGGAAGGACTCTAATGTGTCTGTGGGTGCTGAGGAGAGATAATCTGAAGACAGGACTCTCCATAAAATTAAGGTACAGACTGTCTTGAGGGAAATGGCGTAGGAATCAGAGAAATCTTCACTGCCGCAAAATCTACCACATGATGCAGGAAAATGTTCAATGACCTCAGATGGTGTCCAAGGAAGTCAAAGCTCTGGTGCCAATTAACATCCTCTATGAGTCAGACAGCTGGAAGTCATACCAGTGCCTGGAAGTTCCCCTCCAAGCCACAAACCATCCTGACTTGGGAATATATTGCCGTTCCTTCACTGTCGCTGGATCAAAATCCTGGAACTCCCTCCCTAACAGCACTGTGGGTGTACCTACACCACATGGACTGCAGCGGTTCAAGGAGGCAGCTCACCACCACTTTCTCAAGGGCAAGTAGGGATGGGTAATAAAGGGTGGCCTAGCCAGCAACGCCCACATCCTGTAATTTAAATTTTAAAAAAACTTCACTCACCTCTTTACTTATCATAGCCTTTCTCCCTCAACATTTACGTATCTTCTCTACTCAAAATCATCCTCTCAATTCACTTTACGTGCCTTAAGGGTTTCTTATAATTTTCCATGGCACTGCTTTTAAAAGGTCAAGCCTCCTTCATCTATCACCATTATAATGTGCATTAACTTACACGGCAAGTCTCCATAGCAGTAACAAACCTGGAGCATTATCTTTTCTCCCTGCAAAGGAAAAAATGACTTACAGTCAGCACCACAGATGTACAAATATTACTAAGGACCTGAGACTGCTAGAAGATGAACCATTAGACAATAGGCAGATGGACAGGAGATCCAGCAGGACAGGCCAAGGTTGGAGGCCTAGCTGCAAAGAGAAGCTTGGAAAAGGCTAAACAGTGTCATCAGATGTAGTGTTAATGTTTTGTGCTTCCTCAAAGTATTGCAATGACCTCGCACTTAACTGCTATCTCTTCAAGGGAAAATCTGACTGTACACAACTAAACAAACTTTTCTGTCTTTCACATCATAGGGGCACTTTCAAGGATGAAGCTAGCTACTCTGAAGACCACTTCCTGATTAACGGCTGCTGCCACTAACTCTGCTCTGGTCTCATATCTGTGCAGGCACCAGTAGGGAGATATTCACCTGAGAGAAATTAATCAAACATTCAGAAGGTAAGCCTGCAACAAAGTAAGCCTATCACAGAGCATGAATTTTGCTTCACCACCCCATTCGGAGAACCCAATTTATTAATTCATAGCAGTTCCTATATCTTTTAAGGCAATATATATTCCCAAATTCCCAATATACATATTCTCAAACTTTGCCTTGCTAGCAAAAAGCATTAATTTGATTTAAATGAACCATTTTTTAATTCATTTTCCACTTTTTATTTGTTGCTTTGGTTAATCACAGCAGGGAGCTTGGTTTTCAATGTGTGCAGCAGTTTGGTCCCAATACTGGCTGCAATCAAGGCGTAGATTACAAAATTAGGGAGGTCATGTTGGAGTTGTATAGAACCTTGGTGAGGCCACAGCTACAGTACTGTGTGCAGTTCTGGTCGCCACATTATAGGAAGGATGTGATTGCACAGGAGGGGGTGTAGAGGAGATCCACCAGGAGGTTGTCTGGGAGACATTTAAGTTATAAAGAGAGGTTGGATAGACTTGGGTTGTTTTCGTTGGAGCAGAGAAGGTTAAGGGGTGACCTGATTGAGGTGTACAAGATTATGAGGGGCATGGACAGGGTGGATAGGGAGCAGCTGCTCCCCTTAGTTGAAGGGTCAGTCATAAGGGGACATAGGTTCAAGGTGAGGGGCAGGAAGTTTAGCGGGGATGTGAGGAAAAACTTTTTTACCCAGAGGGCGGTGACGAACTGGAATGTACTGCCTGGGAGGGTGGTGGAGGCGGGTTGCCTCACATCCTTTAAAAAGTGCCTGGATGAGCACTTGGCATGTCATAACATTCAAGGCTATGGGCCAAGTGCTGGTAAATGGAGTTAGGTAGGTAGGTGCTTCTCACGTGTCGGTGCAGACTCAATGGGCCAAAGGGCCTCTTCTGCACAGTGTGATTCTGTGATTCTGTGAAGAAACAAATGGCAAGCAAAGCCAACCAAAATCAAAGTCATTTTTTTTTATTCCTATAAATTCAATTTGACGTTTAAAAAAAAGTCACAGGACAAATACATCACACCAGTGATGTGCTTTAGGGTTTAAACACTTAATGGACCAACTACCATGACAGACTTGCAATTGATGCCTTTTATTTAACACAATTGCAACATTTGCCCATAGTGCTTTACAGACATGAAAAAGACCTCAGATCGGATAAATGAAATAAAAGATTTTCAAATGTTTCCCTCTCTAGAAAGAACCTAAAATAAAGCCTACTTACTGGAATGACCAAAAACTGCTTTCTGAAATTGATGGATTTCTTTTATCTCAGATCCTGCTGTTGATGTCCTCAAACTACTTGTGGAATTAATGGCACCAATTTTAAAAGGGGGACATGAACGGTGCATGTGACCTGAAGCAGTTGGCACACATGAGGGTCCGGGGATGTGGAGACCCTGCCTATCTTAATGGCCAGGCCTCATTAAGATAAGAGTTTCAAGAGTCACGGCCAACATCCATCTAGACCCACTTGCTGCAGGACCAGCAGAATTTGGCAGTAGGAGGCTGCAGCAGGGGAGCCATGGGTGCAGCCTTGACCATCAGTGGGTGCAGAGAGCTGGAGGTGATTGGCTAAGCTTCGGAGGTGCAAGTACTCCTTGCAGAGCCTGAAGGGAGCACCCCTGCTCCTCCTGGGCTATCAGGAATTTGGACTGGCATAATGTTGTACAAATTATCTTGGTTTCTTGACCGTGCTTCTGCTGTGATACTGATATAGGGCAACAGAGAGTGTAGGCCTCCTCCTGACTTGTAGTTAAGTTATCATCATTGATATGACTTTTGAATGTAAAGTAGGGGCCTGCCTGCCTGTAGCTTTGGCCGATTGAAAGGATAAGATGGCGTCAAGCAGAAATGGAGAGACCTTAAGCTGGTAAGTTCACTCATCCAAATTTTAACTCCTCCCATGTACCATTCTCGCTGAGTGAGGTGGGTTAAAATCCTGGCCAATGAGGTTAGTTAACAAAAAAATAGTAACCGCACAGCACCTGAACCAGATGGTACAGATTTAAATTCCCAAAACTGTAGTCTCTGGAATCCATCTCTCACAGTTAGAATGTGCTTCCTCAGTTCACAGCCAACCTATTAGCTGGAGAGCTTTGCAACAGCAGAGCTTTCTATCCTGAGAGGAAGGAAAATCTTTGCATTGTCTGTCTTACCCCAATATAAGGAATTCTCTGAGCAACACTGGTGTGCACCATGCTTCCTTCATATAAAAAATTATATAGGGCAGGATTTTACATCCCACAGGCAGCTGCGTGCCCGACCCGATCGGGCGTAAAATTGCGTGCAATGGCATCAGGTGAGCATCCCAATATTTCGGTTGGCGGATGCAAGCAGGTGCCGGAGCTGTGCCCACTATTAATTAAGAGGCCAGTTAAGGCTATCAAAAAGCCAAATGATGGTGATTTTTCGTTGCTCGTGCGATTTTTCACTCATCGCCCAGGCAGGCGGGCAGCTCACAATTTCAAAAACCTCATCCAAGGGTGCGATAAAAAGGGTCAGCAGCATTGCCAGTGTAAGTAGTGAGGAGTTTGGTAGATAGTTTGCTTCTGGTGACTTATTGGTGTTTGACAGCTTCACCGCTGTTCGGGGCTTCATTGTTAAAATTTCCAGGCTTCATTTCAGGGCTCCTTGGTGTCTCCAAGGACCCCAGAGAATTCAGACCATGTGGACCCTTCCAGGTATCAAACAGCCTTCCCTTATCCTGGTAATGGAGGCCATGTGGTCTCTGCTGGAGGCATCTCCTCCTATGAGGAAGAGAGGGGCAGAAGGGATAGGAGGCCAGGTGTCCCTGTACAACTTACAGGGGAGGGACCTGTGGCAGGAGAGGCGCAGGCACAACTGGCAGTCCAAGGCGCAAGGGGCCGCAGAAGATGCCACTATCCTGCTGCCAGGGTTTATAGGCGGCGATGCAGCTACCTCAATATGTCCGAGGTGCATTGCAACAGGAGGCTGTATCCCTCCAGGGAGACCGTGACCTCCATTTGTCAGATGATTGGGACTGAGACCATCTTCGACTGTGTGTGGGAAACACCATGCCAGTGGCTCTGAAGGTCAACTTCTATGCCTCCGGCTCTTTCCAGAGGTCAGTGGGGGATCTGTGTGGAGTCTCCCAATCAGCTATCCATAATTGGGTCAACCTGGTGACAGGAGCTCTGTTCAGGCAAGTATTGACTTTCATTCATTTCTGTATAGATGAGGCCAGCCAGGCTGAGTGAGCCAGAGGCTTTGCAGTGATTGCTGGATTCCCCCACATCCAGGGTGCCATTGACTGCACACATGTGGCCATCAAGGCGCCAGCAGATGAGCCCAGTGCCTTCTCAACAGGAAGGGTTTCCACTCCATGAACGTGCAGATAGTGTGTGATCACAGGATGCAGATTCTGCAAGTCTGTGCAAGGTACCCTGGCAGCTCCCATGATGCCTACATCCTGAGACATTCCCAGGTGCCGAGGCTCTTCGGTGCTTCAGCCTGACTGGATGGATGGCTGCTGGGTAACAAGGGCTATCCCTTTGAAAAGGTGGCTTATGGCACCTCTCCACTGCCCAAGAACAGAGGCTGAGCAGCGGTACAACAGGAGCCCGGCCTCCACAAGGGCAGTGACAGGGAGGACCATAGGTCTACTCAAGGTTCGCTTCCGATGCCTGGACCATTCAGGGGGAGCACTACAATACTCCCCAGAGCGGGTGTCACTGACAGTGGTGCACTCTCCACAATCTGGCACTGGCAAGGGAGGACTCACTGGAGGAAGAGGATCTTGATGCAGCTGAACCGGCTACAGATGATGAATCTAGCAGTGAGTCAGCAAAGGAGCATGGTGAGGAGAACACTGAGGGCGTGGAGGCAGACCTCTGTAACCTTCAGGGAGGCAGGGACAACAGGGACGCCTTGATCCAATGCTCCTTCAGCTAGGCTGCCAATTAAACACTACCACCTCATGCCAGGGCTGCCGCCTCCATCCCGGGTGTCTGAAATTGCCCTTTCCCAAAGTTCACTCAATGCCTGTGCAATAAAGTTTCTAGCCACCCACATCCAGCATTACATACTGGCATACCCTGCTCCACATTAAATAAAAAAGATGACGCATACTCAGGCTATTATGACAAAAGAAAATCTATCTCATGTTGACAGTCAAAATGAATTAACAGCACTTCTCTGGTTTTCAACCCCAGACCAGTTAAAATGAACAAAACATTGCACAACAGACGATCACCCATGACCAGTCCCTCTTGTGCTCATGGTGCTTTAAACTTACGTTTGCGAGTGCTACATCTTGGTGCTCCCCCTCACTGGCACCCGCATTGGAGACAGCCTGCTGACTCTGCTGTCTTGTTGGCTTTGATAACTCTGGCGGTTGTCCTCTGACCAGTCGAGCCTGTGCTGGCCCCGCCTGGGAGGGAGCGGCCAGTGCCACAGCTGGCATCTCCCCAGTCACTGCAGTCTCATCAGATGCCACAGTCACTGGCAGAGGGGCGGAGGGGCGGAGGAGCTGCTGCCGTCACCCAGAGCGCCCTGAGAGGAGCCCACAGAGACGACAGGCAGCTCATGCGCCAATGTGAGGTCACTCTGGACCTCCCTGCTCACCATTGCTGGATGGGCACCTAGCTGGGATACTGGGTGCCTCATCCATCTCCCAAACGGACACTGACCACCTGAGGCCATTGCCTGTGTGAGGGCTTGCAGGTCCGAGCGCAACCCCACGAACCCCTGATTCTGTTCCTGGAGCTGCGTCTCCATGAGAGTCGCCACTCTCTTAATGGAGGAGGCAGTGCACTCGGCCATGAGGGTCAAAGCAGTGCTCCTGCTCCGCATGGACTCCTCCATAACGGAGACCATGGCACATATACACTCATGGATCTCCACTAGATCCTCCCACACATCTCTCTGGACATTCAGCATCTGCTGTCTAATGGCGACTCCAGAGGCTCATCATCTGCCTTTGAGCCAGCATCGTCCTGGTCTCTAGCAGTCCTATGTCTTCCAGCGCTCTGGGCTCTCTCTGCCTCCACCTGTACCTCAACAAAATGTGAAGTGCCCTCACCGCTGTGCAACGACATTCTAGCCACTGATTTAATACCCACCAAGGTGCTGGTATCTGCGCTGGTGCCTGGTTCAGAAAGTGAGTGTGATACAGGTACATATAGAGCCTGGCAGTCCTCTGGCATCAGGGGTGGGTCTACGGGGTCCTGCGATTGTGTCTGTGGTGGCAAACCTAAGGAGAGAACAAGGACATGTCATTAGTTTAAGTCATCACACTGGCACTGTGCATGCCAGGCACCCTGATGAGACAATGGAGATCTGCATCATGGTGCCATCATCTTTCAATGATCAATGGGAACTCCAGTTTTGAGGGTCCCATCAATGAAGACACTACACAAGAATGTTTGCACCATCCAAAACTCTCACCTCTGTGCACTGCACTCTTACCTTCATCTGACACCTCAGCCTCTCCGCGGCCAGTTGACTGAAGTGCTCTCCAGCTTCAAGGCGTCCTGCTCGTACCTGGTTAAGATTAGGAGGTTACCGGGGCCTCTGTTGGTCCGCGACCTTTCAGGGCACTCTGGATGATGGCAGCAGCTCCTCCTTGTTGTTATGGGTCATCTTCTCCTGAAAGGAGAGAGGAACATTGATTAGTCCACTCTCTACCTGCATCACCATTGCAGCCTGGCCAACCCCACCTGAGGAGCACCTTGTAGGGCACATCCGAGTTGTGGCCCTCGAGCCGCAAGGCACTCAGTCCAAGCAGCCAGAGCTCACCCCCTTGGCCAGCTCCGGCATCATTGACAGTTGGCGCTTAGACTCTAACACCCAGAAGAAATGGGAGATATACTAAATGAGTACTTCTCATCAGTATTCACCAAAGAGAAGGACTTAGCGGTCGATCTGTTTAGGGAACAGTGTGTAGATAGCCTGGATCATGTTGAGATCAAAAAAGAGGAGGCGTTAGGTGTCTTGAAGAATATTAAGGTGGATAAGTCCCCAGGGCCAGATGGGATCTACCCCAGAGTACTGAGGAAGGCATGGGAGGAGATTGCTGGGGCCTTGACAGAAATCTTTGTATCCTCACTGGCTACAGGTGAGGTCCCAGAGGACTGGAGAATGGCCAATGTTGTTCCATTGTTTAAGAAGGGGAGCAGGGATAATCCAGGAAATTACAGGCCGGTGAGCCTTACGTCAGAGGTAGGGAAATTATTGGAGAAGATTCTTCGTGACAGGATTTACTACCATTTGGAAACAAATGGGCATATTAGTGAGAGGCAGCATGGTTTTGTGAAGGGGAGGCCATGTCTCACTAACTTGATCGAGTTTTTCAAGAAGTGACAAAGATGATCGACGATGGAAGGGCAGTGGATGTTATCTACATGGAGTTTAATCTAGACAAATGCGAGGTAATGCATTTTGGAAGGTCTAATACAGGTAGGAATTATACAGTAAATGGCAGAACCCTTAAGTGCATCAACGGGCAGAGGGATCTGGATGTACAGGTCCACAGGTCACTGAAAGTGGCAATGCAGGTGGATAAGGTAGTCAGGAAGGCATATGGCATGCTTACCCTATACTTATCAGCAGGGGTATTGAGTATAAAAGCTGGGAAGACATGCTGCAGCTGTATAGAACATTGATTAGGCCACACTTGGAATATTGCATGCAATTCTGATCGCCACATTACCAGAAGGATATGGAGGCGTTGGAGAGGGTGCAGAGGAGGTTTACCAGGATGCTGCCTGGTCTTGAAGTTATTAGCTATGAGGAGAGGTTGGAGAAACTCGGATTGTTCTCACTAGAGCGACGGAGATTGAGGGGCAACTTGATAGAAGTTTACAAAATTATGAGTGACATGGACAGAGTAGATAGTCAGAAGCTTTTTCCCAGGGTGGAAGAGTCAATTACTAGGGGACATAGATTTAAGGTGAGAGGAGAAAACTTTAGAGGAGATGTGCGGGGCAAGTTTTTTACGCAGAGGGTAATGAATGTCTGGAATTCGCTGCCAGAGGAGGTGGTGGAAGCAGGTACGATAGTGATGTTTAAGAGGCAGCTTGACAAATACATGAATAGGATGGGTGGGAGTAGAGGGATACGGACCCCGGAAGTGCAAAATGTTTTAGTTTGACAAGCACTATGATCGGCGCAGGTTTGGAGGGCCGAAGGGCCTGTTCCTGTGCTGTACTTTTCTTTGTTCTTTAACCCTGAGCTCCATGGGGGGATGGTCAGCCCTTAACACTTCACCACACTGATCCATGCCAACACAGTACTCACCCTTCCTGAGCGCAGCAGGTCGTTAAACCTCTTGCGGCACTGCACCCGAGTGCGCCGCACAACATCATGGCTGCTGACCAGCACCGACACCTCCTCCCAAGCTCCTTTTGTAAGGTGCAGCAGCCTCCTCCTTCCAACCCTGGAAACAAGGGTGTCCCTCCTGGCAGCCACCTTCTCCAGGAGGACCGCGAGGCACTTATCAGAAAATCGGGAGGCCAAATGCCCACCTGACCTGCCCTCCAGCCTGGCATCTGTGGCCACATTGGAATCTGTAATTTTTACTCTTCTGCTGACAACAACGAAGATGTCTTTTTCGCCGGCAGCCTTTCAGGGCCTGACTATGCTGGTTTTAAACCAGCTGCCGGGTCGTCATTGGACCCAGCGGCTGACAGGCCCTTGCCCCACCCGCCCCTTCCCGACCATTGGGGAGCTGCCGTTCATGCTAGGCGGGCCTTAATTGGCCTGCCAGAGTGAAATCGTGATCAGGGGCCGATTGCAGATGGCAGGCCGTTTCCCGTCCGCTCCTGGGCCCTCTGAACACGTGCGCCCACCAAGGGTAAAATTCAGGCCATAAAGTTAGGATGCCTTGTTTGGATGCAGAGAACATGAAAATAATAGAAAAATACCAAGCACCTTTAGCAGGAGTTGCAGTTTTTGGAAATATACTGAAAAGGTCGCATTTAAATGTTAAACTATACTGAAATACTTTTTCTGTTTCTTTGAAATGGCCATTGATATTTGTGGGAAAGTAACCTGGATATTGTTCACCTTCATCAAAATTATCTCTTTCCAGTTGCCATTTTTCAGTTGTGAGCAAGTTCAAATATGTCTTTTACTATCACCATAGCTCAATAAAATCTACAAGCTATTACATGAAGTATTAAAATTGCTATTGTTTGTGATTTTGTTTTGCAGTATTTTGCATTACAATTTGATCCCAATCACTTTATTAAGTAAGGATACAAAACTTGTTTTTTTCCTGTTGTGATTGTTGAGTCTTGGTAATATAGCTGCACAATAGATTTGCAAGGCATGCGGATTTAGTTGGATGGACAGTAGATAAACATGGAGAGATTTTTTTGCCCTGCTATTGCAGTTGTACACTCTGCATGTCTGCTGCTGCTCCATAATTCATATCCTCACTGCCTCCTAAACATGGATCAACATGTTCAGCATTTTTAGCTCACAGGATATCAATAATAAAAATAGACAACAGGCAAGTACATGTGCACTTAAGAAAACTCAGTGCTATTTTTAAATTCAAAACTAGAATTAACTGTGTGCTTTTATTTATTAACTTATTCCTAACCACTGTTAAATGGACCTCTGTTAGCATGCAAGCCTCAGTGAGCATTGCCTTGTTAAATCTATTTCCAGTGCAGCAGGTACACCTGTGAAGCGTGTAAGACAGTTTTATGGGTTTTTTTACCCCTTAACATTGCTAGTTCCGTCTTTTGGTTAAATGAAAATGTTTAATTACAAATGAACTATAGCAAAATAAATGTTTGCGGCTTTATTTAAATTAGGAATAAAGAGTGCCAAGAATTAGCTCATTGGAGAAATAAATTCCATAGATTTAAAATCAAACCAAAAATTGTAATTAATAAAGGGGGCTTGATTTTAACTGCAGGTGAGCTTTGGTTAGGTGCAAAGCGGACTGGGAAAGTTGGAAACTCATTCACCATCCATAAATGAGGTCTCGGATATTTTAACTCCCGGGTCTCATTTAACTCCTGTTAGCCAATTTCCCGCCTGTTCTGTGGCGTAAGTTGGAGAAATGTGTCAGAAAACAAAGTGACAATGAAACAGTCTGCCAGGTGAGTGACAGAATTGGCTTGGCTGGGACCATCTAGAAAGAGTTTCACATTATGAGGGTAGCCCGCACCAATGGAGGTACAAGGTTTCCTTGAGGAGTTCAGAGGACTGAAACTGCGCCTCCTGGCCCCATAAGGAAAGTAGGAAAAACCAACCTCTTTAGGCCTATTTATGCCTCCACCCCACTTCACCTGGTGGGAGGGCTGCAATGCCATTTTCATTCAGACCACCAGTTAAAATTACAATTGAGTCCCTATGACATCGATGGGACCCAACATACTGTACATATGTAATGAAGGATCTCAATAGCAGTGGGATTCCCTTGCCATTTGCTCAATGGGAAAGGTTAAAATTTGGAATGGCGAATTCCTGGCAGGTTACCAACAGGAAAATAACTTGGTCAATTTTAACTGTCAACCGGTCAGTTTCTGCAAGGCAGATAGGGTTAAAATCATCTCCACAGATCAAAAAATTATCTCTAAATTGATCATTTCATTTGACCTATTTAATAATAGTGTTGTGCAACAAAATAATTAGTTTTTATTCTGGAAAAATACAGAATCACAGAATTGCTGTAGCACAGAAGGAGGCTGACGTCTGTACTGGCTCTCCAAAGGAGCAATTTACTTAGTGCCACTCTCCCATCTTCTCCATGTACCCCTGCACGTTCTTCCTTTTCTGATAATAGCTCAATTCCCTCTTGAATACCTTGATTGAACCTGCCTCCACCACATTCCAGATCCTAACCACTCGCTGCACGAAAAAGTTTCTCCTCAAGTCTCCATTGCTTCTTTTACCAATTACCACAAATGTATGCCCTCTTGTTCTTGAGCTTTCCACCAGTGGGAACAGCCTTTCCATTTATGCTCTGTCCAGGCCCCTCATGATTTTAAATACCTCCATCAAATTTCCTTTCAATCTTCCCTTCTCCAGGGAAAACAGTCCCAATTTCTCCAATCCGTACTGGTATAATTATTGCAAATCTACATAATATAACTGCTTTATATGGAACCACGGGATTCGTATACTATTCATGCAGTTTGCATCTGCAATGGACTAAAATAGCCAGTGCTTGTAAAAGACTCCAAAAGATCTGCTAACCACGGTTCCTTTAATGCCATGCAAATAAAGTGTTGAAGCAATGTCCTACAGCAGTATTCTTTGCTATCCATGGGATGCAGTATTGATTCAATGTTGTGTAGGGATAGAATCTACATCTTTATGGCTATAGAAGATAACAAGTGAAAATATAACTGCCATTATCAATTCAGCTCCCATAGGATGATCATCAATTTGGAAATCAATGGGCTTTATTTACAGCATTTAATTTTGTGTCTCTTGAGATGTACAAACCTTTGCAACCTTTGTAACCAGTCTCCATTTTGAAAATTTCTTCTTCTAAACTTGAGCCTGTGTTTCTTAGTTTGAGAGTTTGTAATAATAACACACATATTGTCAGGGTCAATTTATCTGTTCATTTAAAGGTCTTGGATAATATCTTCCCTAAGCATTCTCTTCTTTAAAGTCAACAATCTCAGGGTCTCTTACTAGCTCAAGTGCTGTAATTTGATTGTTGTTCTTTGCACTGCATTCAATACTTAGATATCTTTGCTGAAGCACAGCAACCAGAACTATACATTGCATCCTAAATGTAGCCATACCTGTGCATATGTACAGATGGAATTTATGCTGCATCCCTCTGCCCGTATATCTCAAGATCTGGTTAACCTTCCTCACTGTTACTTCATCCCATGATGTTGGTCCCAGTGAACTACCCATCAATAAGAACAACAACAACTTGAATTCATACTGTTTTCATGTAGTAAAACATTCTAAGGTGCTTCACAGGAGTGTTCAAACAAAGTTTAACACAGAGCCCCATGAGGAGATGTTGAGCTGAATCTTCTGTGATGTGGCAATCACCCTCAGGTTGCCACTCCACTACTTTTTACTTATCTTAGTCTGGAGCTCCACATTTCTCACATGGACTTCAAAAGCAAGTCTGATGAGAAATGTGCAGCGCAGCAGCTCCTGGAGTTTTTCAGTGCAGTGCAGGATCATTGAGGGGGAGTGAAGCAATGCCCCCCTTTTACAGCACTAGCTTCTGTAAACCGGTAAGTTTAAATGTCCCAGCCACTTTGACAGGAGAGAAGGTAATTGTGTAAGGTATAAGGTAAGTGGATAAGATGGGTCAGGGGGTGGAGGGGTACACGAAGGGGGGGTGGGGTGGGGGGTGGTGTTGTGGGTTGTGGGGGTTATTTGGGTGCTCAAGGTGGGTACTCAGGGTGGGGGGGTAATCAGTGGTTTGGGAGTGTCAGGTGTCAGAGGCATTGGGGACATTCGGGGGCATGGGAGTGGTAGTCGCTTAGTGGGCGGCTGGGGGGGTGTGGTCAGTAGTATAGTTACCTGGGAGTTACAACCAGTTTTAATCTTTCTAACTTTTCCTGGGCAACTATTCTGCTAAGAAAGTCGGAACCATCTGACGTCTCCAACTTTAAGTTGGAGTTTTGGCGGGTTCCAGATGCAGAGTAAGTACCCAACAGAAGTTGAAACTTCCCTGGCAATTTCCGCAGTCTTTGTTTGGAGACTTCCAAGGGGTCTCCCAGCGCATCTTCCAGGGCACCACTGGGGTATGACCTTCCAGGGAACGGAAGGGCCATTATGACAGATGACCTAAAGTTTGGTCGAAGAGATTGGTTTTAAGGGGGGTCTTAAAGAGAGAAGAAAGGAAGGGGGGTAGAGAAGTTTAGGCAAGGCCTCTAATGATGGAGTAATTAAAATTGGGGGTGCTCAAGAAGCGAGAATTGGAGAGGCGCAGATATCTGAGACGAGTGTGGAGCTAGAGGAGAATACAGAGATAGGGAGGGGCAAGACCATGAAGGAATCTGAAAACAAGGGTGAGAAATTTTAAATTGAGGCTTTGCGTAGCTAAGAGCCAATGTAGCTCAGCGATGGGGTGAGAGTAAATGGGCCTTGGTGTGAGTTATCACATGGGCAACAGACCTGGATGCCCTTAAATTCATGAAGGTAAGAAGTGGGAGACTGGCCAAGAGTGCATTGGGATAGACAAGCTCAAAGGTAACAAAGACATGGATGAGGGCTCGGGGTGTCAGGAAAATTTATGCGGCAGAATTTTATGGCCACACCGGGGCGGGGCTGTAAAATGCAGCAAGCCGTTCAGAAGTCCATTGAATTTGGTAGAACTGTAAAATTGCTCCAGCGTAAAATTCCACTCACGGAGTAGAAACAGGTGGTTTTAGTGATGGCCCAGATGTGTGATCAGAAACTCATCTCAAGGTCGAATGTGATCCAAGTTTGTGAACAGTCTGGTTTAGCCTCAAACAGTTGCCAGGGAGAGGGATGGAGTTGGTAGCTAGGGAATGAGTTGGTGGTAGGGACCGAAGACGATGACTTTGTTCTTCTCAATATTTAATTGGAGGAAATTTATTCCCATCTAGTAGTTGCACAGCACTGCTTGTGGGTCAGGAAGAGCAGGTGTGTTTCCTCCATCCCAAAAAGCTTACCTCTAAATAATCCTCTGAACTCAACAATCTCCCTTCGACAACCACCCCCCGCCCCCCATCACCAACCAGCTTCCCCATCACTGACCCATGCAATGAATGACCCACCCTATTTCTGATCCACCCTATCAATGACCCACCCTATCTTCGATAGATGTGACTCTATGATGGTATGTTGCCTCCCTGGTGCCAGGGTCAAGGATGCTACTGAGTTGCTGTAGGACATTCTTTTGGGGGAGGGTGAATAGCCAGAGGTTGTGGTTCACATTGGTTTCAATGACATAGATAGAAGAGGGATGAGGTCCTGAAAGGAGATTTTATGAAGTTAGGAAAGAAATTGACAAGCAGGACCTCAAAGGCACAAATCTCAGGATTACTCCCAGTGCCGCATGCTCGTGAGTATAGAAGTAGGAGAATTGACAAATGAACATGTGGCTGGAGAAATGGTATAGGAGGGAGTGCTTTAGATTTCTGGGGCATTGAGACTGGTTCTGGGCCAAATGGGACTTGTATAAGAAGGACAGGTTACACCCTTGCGGACTGGGACGAATATCCTCACAGGGAGATTTGCTTGTGCTGTTGGGGAGGTTTAAGCTAGCTTGTCAGTGGGCTGGGAACCTGAGAGGGAATTCAGACAAGAGGAAAACAAAGCTGGTAAAGGGAAGCAGAAAAGTAGTAAACAAAAGTGGAAGGCAGCAGAAACAAATACCAGCATCAAATAGAGTCAAAATATGGAATAATGCTAAAAAGGCAGAATTAAAGGTATTCTATCTGAATGTATGCAGCATTTGCAACAAGGTAGGTGAATTGATGGCTCAAATATAAGTAAATGGGTGTGATCTAATTGCCGTTATGAAGACATGGCTAGAGGGTGACCAAGACTCGGAACTGAATATTCAAGGATATTTGATATTTAGGAAGGATAGGCAAAAAGGAAAAGGAGGTAGGGTAGCGCTGATAATAAGGGATGAGATCAGTATATTAGTGAGAGAAGATCTCAGATCAGAAGAACAAGATATAAAATCTGTTTTGGGCAGAGCTAAGTAACAGCAAGGGGCAGCAAACATTGGTAACAGTTGTTTATAGGCCACCAAACAGTAGTGATGATGCAGGAAATTAGAAGTGCATGTAACAAGGGTAATACAGTAGTCATGCGGGACTCCAATCTACATATAGACTGGGTTAATCTAATGAACACTTATGCTGTGGAGAATGAATTCCTGGAATGTGTAAGAGATAGTTTTCTTTGGCAGAATGTTGAGGAATCAACTAGGCAGCAGGCTATTTTAGATTTAGTATTCTACAATGAGAATGGGATAATTAATAATCTTATTGCAAAGGAACCTTTAGGGAAGAGTGACCATAATATGCTGGAATTTTCCATTAAGTTTGAAAGCGACGTAGTTCAATCCAAAACTGGGGCTCTTAAATCAAAACAAAGAAAACTATGAAGGTATGAGGGGCAAGTTGGATGGATTGGGAAAATGCATTAAAAGATCTGGGGGTAGACAGGCAGTGGCTAGTATTTATAGAATTAATACATGGTTTACAACAAAAACACATTCCTTTAAGGCACAAAAACTCAACCGAAAGAGGAGTCAACCATTGACAACAAAGGAAGTTAAAGATTGTAATAGATCAAAGGAAGAGACTTATACAGTTGCCACAAAAAGTAGCAAGCCTGAAAATCTGGAGCATTTTAGAATTCAGCAAGGGAGGACAAAGAAACTGATAAAGAAAGGGAGAATGAATATGAATGTAAACTAGCAAGAAACATAAAAACAGAATGAGAAACTTCTACAGGTATGTGAAGAAGATAAGATTAGCAAAGATAAATGTGGCTCCATTACAGGCAGAGACAGGAGAATTTATAATGGGGACTAGGGAAATGGCAGACAAGCTGTCTGTTTTCACAGAGGAAGATGCAAAAATCCTCCCAAGAATAATAGAGGACCAAGGGACCAAGTGGGAATGAGGAACTGAAAGAAATTAGTATTCGTAAAAAAGTAACACTGGAGAAATTAATGGGACTGAAAGTTGATAAATCCCCGGGACTTGATGACCTACACCCCAGTGTGTTGAAACTGGCGGCTATAGAGACAATGGATGCATTCGTGGTCATCTTTCAAAATTTTATAGATTCTGGAATGGTGCCTGCAGATTGAAAGGTTGCAAATGTAACCCTACTATTTAAGAAAGGAGGGAAAGAAAATATTTTTAAGGCAGAGGTGGATAGATTCTTGGTAAGTAATGAGGTGACGTTATAGGGGATAGGCAGGAATGTGGAGAAACCAGATCAGCCATGATCTTATTGAATGGCGGGGCAGGTTTGAGGAACCGAGAAGCCTACTGCTGCTCCTAATTCATATGTTTGTATGTATGCAGGGCATTTCTTAAATGGTGAGAGATTGGGGAGTTTGCTGTCCAAAGGGACCTGGGTGTCCTTGTTCATAACGTCGCTGAAAGCTAACATGCAGATGCAGCAAGCAAATAGGAAAGGAAATGGTATGTTGGACTTTCTTGCAAGAGGATTTGGGTACAGGTGTAAAGGTGTCTTGCTTCAATTGTACAGAAACTTGGTTAGACTGCATCTGGAGTATTGTGTACAGTTTTGGTCCCCATATTTAAGGAAGAATATACTTGCCATTGAGGGAGTGTAGCGGAGGTTCACCAGACTAATTCCTGGGATGGTGGGACTGTCCTATGAGGAGAGATTGAGGAAACTGGGCCTGTATTCTCTGGAGTTTAGAAGAATGAGAGGTGATCTCATTGAAACTTACAAAATTCTTAAAGGTCTCAACAGGATAGATGTAGAAAGGATGGTTCCTCTAGCTGGGGGGGTGGGTCTAGAGCCATGGGACACAGTCTCAGAATAAGGGCGAGTCATTTAGGAGTGAGATGAGGGGGAATTTTTTCACTCAGCGGGCTGTGGAGGCTCAATCATTGAGCATGATCAAGACAGAAATCAATAGATTTCTAGATTCTAATAACATCAAGGGATATGGGATGGCACGAGAAAATGGTGTTGAGGTAGATGATAAGCCGTGATCTAGTTGAATGGCAGAGGAGGTTTGAGGGCTGAATGGTCTACTCCTGCCCCTATTTCCTGTGGCCTGAATTTTCAGCTCGGCGGCCGGGCACGATTGGTGAGCCCAGGAGCAGTGGGGAAACGGGCCCCTCACCATGATCAACCCCCAACCGCGATTTCACACTGGCTGGCCAATTAACAACCAGCCAGCATGAAGCTCGGGCTGAAAAGCTCAGCGCTGCCGGGGTGGGGGCAGGAGGAGGGCGGGCGATGACATCAACGCAGGCGCGGGCGAGCGCTGACAGAAAGCTCCCTGAAGGCGGAGAGCTGTCCCAGGGAGCTGAAGACCCGAAACCCAGGAAATAAAGTTTTTAAAATTAGGAAAAAAAATGTCCAAGCATCACAGTCAGGTTACCTGAACATATAGATTATAAAAATGCTGACCACAGGTTTCTTTTTTTAAATTTAATAATGGAAACCTCGTCCCACCCTTGGATGAGGTTTGCTGAAAAATGTAAAGGCCGCCTGGCTGATTCGTCCATCTGCCAAACGTAAGGTCGGACATGCTACGTAAAATAACAGACAACTATGTCATTAATGGGCTTAATTGCCCTCTTAATTGTTGGCGGGCACACATCCGACTGTTGCGTGCGCCTGCCGACCGAAACATCGCGCGAGTGCGGGATGATGTTGGGACACTCGCCCAAATTCATCTCACTCAATAGGGTCGGACACACGCCCGCTCAATCAGCATAAAATACAGCCCTATGTTCCTAACCACTGCAAAAAGCAATGCCTCTACAGTACATTAAAACAACTTTTCTTCATGGCGGGCAGAGGAGTGGGAAAGTCTTAGCCTCTACTGCCCTGAAGTCTCCCCTGCTAGAAGACCCTCGTAAAACCTCCCTGTACCCACCACCACCTGCCCTCCAGACCCGCAGCCACCAGCCTTCTACTGCTGTCGAATTCGTCCTTCCACATTGGCCCTTTTTAACGAAGTAGCTGACAGGCCACATGGAAATGAGGCCCGGTGATTCAGATCCACCAAGCCTCCGACGCACAGTCCCACACAGGATTGTCATCTATTCGTGCCAACATTGTCACACACCTAACCCTGTGAGTTACTGGGGCAGTAAAAATTGATTGATTAGGGGGGTCACTGTTTAAGAATAAGGGGTTGCCCATTTAAAACAGAGATGAGGTGAAATTCTTTCACTCAGAGGGTCGTGAGTCTTTGGAACTCTCTTCTTGAAAAGGTGGTGGAAGCAGAGTCTTTGAATATTTTTAAGGTAGAGGTGGATAGATTCTTGGTCAGCAAGGGAGTGATTAGTTATTGGGAGTAAGTGGGATGCAGATTTCAGGTTTCTATCCGATCAGCCATGACCTTGTTAAATGGTGGAGCAGGCTCGAGGGGCTGAATGGCCTACTCCTGCTCCTTGTTCGCATGTTTGTACGAACAATCCCAATGAATTTCACCACAGTTTTACTAAATGATAAATACAGAACTGAATTAATGGAAGAACTACAATGTTAAACTGCCCTAGTGAATCGCAAAACTAGAAATTTAAAGTAGTTCAATGATAAATCATAAGGCTGAATTTTACAGCACACCCCTGCCCCCATTCCCCCATCCCCTCCAGGGGGCGAGATGGCAGGCAGGGTGCAGTAAATTGGGTGCCATGCCATCAGCACGGTTCCCGGTGCCTATCCGCTTGCCCTTGCCCCTGCTGAAATTTTACCAGAGGTGGGGGAGGGAGCAAGCGGCCACTCACCTGTGGGCCTTTTGAGGCACTTAAGTAACAAATTAATGGCCAGGTAAGGCCCCCCTCCCACCATTTCTGAGATTTTACCTACAGTGGGGGAGGCTGGTGTCCAGGCCACCCAATGAAATGTGGTGGACTGGTGGCTTGGCAAGTTGGATTGACTCCTTTTTGGGACCTCTGTACAATTGGAAGCTCACCCCTAACATGTTACTGCCCCCACGCTTTTTCTCCCAAACTACCCTGTCCACCTTGACCTGTAGGCCCCTCGTCCCCCTCGTTGGGGTGCCACAGGTCCTTGGGCCCCAACTATTTACAATCTATATTAATGACTTGGGTTCAGGGATAGAAGGTACTACAGCTAAATTTGCAGATGACACCAAAATAGGTGGGAAAGTAAGTTGCAATGAAGAAATAAGAAATTTACAAATGAATATGGACGGGTTAGGTGAATGGGCCAAAATTTGGCAGATGGAGTTTAATGCGGATAAGTGTGAGATTATCCATTTTGGTCAGAAGAATAAAAAGGCGATTTATTATTTAAATGTAGAGAAACTTTGGAATGCTTCAGTGCAGAGGGATCTGGGTGTCCTTGTGCATGAATCACTGAAAGCTAGTATGCAGGTACAGCAGGTAATAAGGAAGGCAAATGGAATTTTGGCATTTATTGCTAAAGGAATAGAGTATAAAAATAGGGAAGTGTTGTTGCAACTGTACAAAGCATTGGTGGGACCGCACCTGAAGTACTATGCACAGTTTTGGTCCCCTTACTTGAGGAAGGATGTAGTTGCACTGGAGGCGGTTCAGAGGAGGTTCACCAGATTGATTCCAGAGATGCGGGGCTTGTCTTATGAGGAGAGATTGAACAGTTTAGGCCTATACTCGCTAGAGTTTAGAAGGATGAGAGGAGATTTAATTGAGGTATATAAGATGCTAAAGGGGATAGACAAAGTAGAAGTGGAGCGGATGTTTCCCCTTGTGGGGCATTCTAGAACGAGAGGCCATAGTTTTAGGCTAAGGGGTGGTAGATTTAAATCAAAGATGAGGAGGAATTACTTTTCTCAAAGGTTGTGAATCTGTGGAATTCACTACCTCAGAGTGCAGTAGATGCCGGGACGCTGAATAAATTTAAGGAGGAGATAGACAGATTTTTAATTAGTAATGGGTTGAAAGGTTATGGGGAGAGGATGTTGGAGTTGAGGCCGAAATGAGATCAGCCATGATCGTAATGAATGAATGGCGGGGCAGGCTCGAGGGGCTGAATTGCCTACTCCTGCTCCTAGTTCTTATGTTCTTTTGTTCTTATGTTGGAATCTGCCAGCTTGGCCCTAGTAAGACCCCGGACTTACCTTGTAGTCCAGCTTCATCACAGCAAGGCTCCCTCAGGGACTGCTGAAGTCCCAGCAATGGTCATCGCTCACAGTGATACAGCTGGAATGACAGAAGTGTCACCTGAAGCCAATTAATATCCCAATGACCGTTAAATAGCTATGGGGTGAGCTGGCCACGCAGGGGTGGGCTCACTTCTGACTTTTATCCCAGGAGGCAGGGACCCCACTCTCACTGTAAAATTCACCCCATATTTACAGGGTGGAATAAAATGGTCTCCTTTGTAATTTTCAAAAATTGACCTAAGAATTATTCATGGATTGAAGGTTTTGCATTGTACTGAATGCTGTCTTTTAGTACAAAGTGTGTTTTTAGTGTGAGTTCATGGTTGAAATAGAGAAAATATAAAAAAGTCAGTTTATCCTTCTCTTGGAAACACAAATGATCAAATATTGCAACTAAATACTTTTTATAAAGGGAAAAGTATATTGTTACAACACATGCATTGTATTTATTAGCCAAGAGCACCAGTCTATAATTAGGGCCCATCATGGAATCATATTAACTACAAAACCAACACACTATTATATTTCGCTTGACAATCAGCTGTTGATGTTATAACTATTTTTATGTTGTCATTAAACTATTGTGTGGTAGATATTATTCATAGCTGAGTGTAAAAATGGTTTGCTACAATCTCCTAACAATATGCTGCATATAATGTTCTATTATGGAATTCAGAACACAGACCCATTACTGAGTTAATTGCTATTAGAGGCCTTTGTGCTTGAAACATCCCGAGATGTATTATCATTGACAGGGTTCTTCGGAATGTGGCAATCTGACATCTCAAGAGACCATTTCAATTGTTATCAAGTAAACAGACATTAATGTATAATGGATAAGCTTTGACATACAGGCATTATTTTTAATTTTTCTTTATAATTACTTAAGCAATAGAAATAGCGAAGTATCAGTCGCAGCTCAGTGTTGACCCTTTTGTCTCAGATCCAGGGGGGTGATTTCCAAGTTTAATTGGGAAAGAGTGCAGCTGCGTTGCTTAGTTCTGATGAAGAGTCATTTGGACTCGAAACGTTAACTGCGTTCCTGTCCGCAGATGCTGTCAGACCTGCTGAGTTTTTCCAGCTATTTTTGTTTTTGGTTCAGCTGTGTTGCTTGCCTGGTGTCGCTTGCAGCAGGCAGCAGCCATTTTCATCATGGTGGACATGCTGAGCATGTGAAACACATTGGTCAATGGACTGCTTGCCATTGGGGTGGAGAAAATTTAGGAGGGAGCCAACTCATTAAAAACTGGTTAGCAGTTCCTTACAGAGAGGTGCAGTATGCATTTTGGAGCTCCACTGAAGGTGCTGCTGCCCTGGAGGTGGAGGAGGTCACCAGGAGGAAGAACATCTGTTTTGGTCAGCTTTGGTCTCTTTCCCACCGGAAGGATATAACTTCCTTAGAGGGAATGCAATCATTCCTAGGATGAGAGGATTGCCCGATGAAGAGAGATTGAGCAGAATCACAGAATCACACAGTGTAGAAGAGGCCCTTCGGCCCATCGAGTCTGCATCGACATGTGAGAAACACCTGACCTACCTACCTAATCCCATTTACCAGCACTTGGCCCATAGCCTTGAATGTTATGACGTGCCAAGTGTGCATCCAGGTACTTTTTAAAGGATGTGAGGCAACCCGCCTCCACCACCCTCCCAGGCAGCGCATTCCAGACTGTCACTACCCTCTGGGTAAAAAAGTTTTTCCTCACATCCCTCCTAAACCTCCTGCCCCTCACCTTGAACTTATGTCCCCTCGTGACTGACCCTTCAACTAAGGGGCACAGCTGCTCTCCATCCACCCTGTCCATGCTCCTCATAATCTTGTACACCTCGATCAGGTCGCCCCTCAGTCTTCTCTGCTCCAACGAAAACAACCCAAGTCTATCCAACCTCTCTTCATAACTTAAATGTTTCATCCCAGGCAACATCCTGGTGAATCTCCTCTGCACCCCCTCAAGTGCAATCACATCCTTCCTATAAGGTGGCGACCAGAACTGCACACAGTACTGTAGCTGTGGCCTCACCAAGGTTCTATACAACTCCAACATGATCTCCCTACTTTTATAATCTATGCCTCGATTGATAAAGGCAAGTGTCCCATATGCCTTTTTCACCACCCCACTAACATGCCCCTCCGCCTTCAGAGATCTATGGACACACATGCCAAGGTCCTTTTGTTCCTCAGAACTTCCTAGTGTCATGCCGTTCATTGAATATTTCCTTGTCAAATTACTCCTTCCAAAGTGTATCACCTCACACTTTTCAGGGTTAAATTCCATCTGCCACTTATCTGCCCATTTGACCATCCCGTTTATATTTTTCTGTAGCCAAAGACACTCAACCTCACTGTTAACCACCCGGTCAATCTTTGTGTCATCTGCAAATTTACTAATCCTACCCCCCACATAGTCATCAATGTTGTTTATATAAATGACGAATAATAGGGGACCCAGCACAGATTCCTGTGGTACGCCACTGGACACTGGCTTCCAGTCACTAAAGCATCCTTCTGTCATCACCCTCTGTCTCCTACAACTAAGCCAATTTTGAATCCACCTTATCAAATTACCCTGTATCCCATGTGCATTTGCCTTCTTTATAAGTCTCCCATGTGGGACCTTGTCAAAGGCTTTGCTGAAATCCATATAAACTACATCAACTACACTACCCTCATCTACACACCCGGTCACCTCCTCAAAAAATTCAATCAAATTTGTTAGGCATGACCTCACTCTGACAAAGCCATGCTGACTATCCCTGATCAAACCTTGCCTCTCCAAGTGGAGATAGATTCTCTCTCCTTCAGAATTTTCTCCAATAGTTTCCCTACCACTGACGTGAGACTCACTGGCTTGTAGTTCCCTGACTTCTTTCTACAAGCCTTCTTAAATAGTGGAGTCACATTAGCTGTTCTTCAGTCCTCTGGCACCTCCCCTGTGACCAGAGAGGAATTAAAAATTTGGGTCAGAACTCCTGCGATCTCCTCCCTTGCCTCCCTCAGCAGTCTGGGACACAAATCATCCAGACCTGGAGATTTGACCATTTTTAAGCCTGCCAACACCTCCAATACCTTGTCACTCCCTATATCAATTTGCTCAAGAGCCTCGCAGTCTCTCTGCCCGAGTTCGATACCTTCATCCTCATTTTCTTGGGTGAAGACGGATGTGAAGTATTCGTTCAACACTCTATCAATGTCCTCTGGCTCCACCCATAGATTGCCCCCTTGGGCCCTAATGGGCCCTACTCCATCTCTGGTTATCCTCTACCCATTGATATACTTATAGAATATCTTGGGATTTTCCCAGCTTTTACCAGCCAGCGCTTCCTCATATCCCCTCTTTGCTCTCCTAATTGCTTTCTTAAGCTCCACCCTGCACTTTCTGTACTCCACTAATGCCTCCACTGATTTGCTCCCCTTGTACCTGCTAAAAGCTTCTCTTTTCTTTCTCATCGTATCCTGAATATCTCTGGTCATCCATGGTTCTCTGGGCTTGTTACTCCTTCCTATCACCCTAGAGGGAACATGTTGAGCCTGTACCCTCTCCATTTCCTTTTTGAACACCCCCCACTGTTCCTCTGTAGATTTCCCCACAAGTAACTGTTCCCAGTCTACCTTGGCCAGATCCTGCCTTATTTTAATAAAATCTGCTCTCCCCCAACCCAAAACATTTTTTTGCAACTTGTCTATTTCCTTGTCCATAACAAGCTTAAATTATACCATGTTGTGGTCACGATCACTAAAATGCTCCCTCACCACCAACTCAGCCACCTGTCCGACTTCATTCCCCAGAATTAGGTCCAGCACTGTGCTGTCCCTTGTTGGACCCTCTACATATTGAGCTAAAAGGTTCTCCTGTACACATTTCAATAAATCCACTCCATCCAAGCCCTTAACACTATGTCTATCCCAATTAATGTTGGGAAAGTTGAAATCACCTAATATAATGAGCTGATTGTTATTATTTTTACACACCTCCATAAATTGTGCACATGTTTGCTCCTCAATTTCCCGCTGACTATCTGGGGGTCTACAATAAACACCTAACAATGTGGCTGCCTCTTTTTTATTCCTAAGCTCGACCCACAAAGCTTCATTCGATACCCCCTCCAAGATATCATCTCTCCTTACTGCAGTAACTGACTCCTTAACTAATAATGCAATGCCTCCTCCTCTTTTACCCCCTCCCCTGTCTCACCTGAAGATTCTATATCCTGGAATGTCGAGCTGCCAATCCTGCCCCTCCCTCAGCCACGTCTCAGTGATGGCTACTATATCACAATTCCACGTGTCAATCCTCACCCTTAACTCACCCATTTTACCTGTAATACTCCTAGCATTAAAGTAGAGACCATCCAGCCTTGCCTTACTCCCTTGAAATTTATTGCGGCTGTACTCCCTCTGACTTGATTGTTTTACTGTATTATGATGTGTCCTATTCTGCTAACATTCTGTGTCCCCTCCCCCTGCCGAATTAGTTTAAACTCCTCCCAACAAAACTAGCAAACCCGCCCGCAAGGACGTTAGTCCAGCCCTAGTTCAGATGTAGACCGTCCCACTTGCACAGGTCCCACCTTCCCCAGAAAGGGTCCCAGTGATCCAGGAATCTAAAACCCTCCCTCCTGCACCAACTCTTAAGCCAGATATTCATCTGCGCTATTCTCCTATTTCTGAGCTCGCTAGCACATGGCACTGGGAGTAATCCAGACATTACAACCCGAGAGGTCCTGCTTTTTAGTCTACTGCCTAACTCCCTGAATTCTTGATGCAAGACCTCATCCCTCTTTCTACCTATGTCATTGGTACCAACATGTACCATGACTTCTGCCTTATCAACCTGCCCCTTCAGGATGCCCTGCAACTGTTCAGTGACATCCTGGAACCTGGCACCAGGGAGGCAACACACCATCCTGGAGTCACGCTGATGGCCACAGTAGCGCCTATCTGTTCCCCTGAATATAGAATCCCCTATTACTATTGCTCTTCCTCCCTTCCTCCCCTCCTGTACAGACAGGCTGCTTGTAGTGCCAGAGGTTGGCTCTGTTTGCACTCCCTGGTGGAACCTGCCTCCAAAATGGAATACTGATTTGCGAGCGAGACCCCAGGGGACTCCTGAACTACCTGCCTGTTTCTCTTGGATTGCCTGGTGGTCACACATTCCCTTCCTTCCTCAAGTACCTTCATTTTCGGTGTGACCACCTCTCTAAAGGTGCTATCCACGATGCTCTCAGACTCACGGATGCTCCACAGTGTCCCCAGCCGCCATTCCAGCTCTGAAACCCGAGCTTCCAGGAGCTGCAGCTGGACACACTTCCTGCACACATGCTGGTCCTGGGCACTGGAGCAGACTACACTTTGCAAACTATCTGTCCATCTCCACATCTCTTTCTTCTCACATCCTTTGAACACGTTGTTGACCCCAAACCCTGTAGTCAACATTCTGGGAACTCCATGTTTGAATGCCTCTAATCAGGGTTCCATCCATGCCACTGTACCAAAATGGCACAATCAAAGTCACATATGACATCCTATGAGACTGTGGCAAAGGTAAATTATCCTTCTTAATCCTTCTCATCCCATCTGCAACCTTTGATATGGTTGACTACGCTATTCATGATGCTTCCAAATTTCATATCATTCGCCTTGATGACCTTGGCGGTCGTCCTCTGGCCAGTGGAGCCTGTGCTGACCCTGCCTGGGAGGTAGCGGCCAGTGCCACAGCTGGCATCTCCCCAGTCGCAGCCTCATTGGATGCCATGGTCACTGGCAGAGGGGGGGAGGAGCTGTTGCCTTCATCTGGAGCACCCTGAGAGGAGCCCGCAGAGATGACAAGCAGCTTATGCACCAATGTGAGGTCGCATTGGACCTCCCTGCTCACCATTGATGGACGGGCACCTAGCTGGGATACCGGGTGCCCAATCCATCTCCCATACTGACACTGACCACCTGAGGTCATTGCAGGTCCATATGCATCCCCAGGAACCCCTGACTGAGTCCCTGGAACAGCCTCTCCATGAGAGTCACCACCCTCTCCATGGAGGAGGCATTGCGCTCAGCCATGAGGGTCAACGCAGAAGTCATGCTCCGCAGGGATTCCTCCACAATGGACATCATGGCACACATTCGCTCATGTATCTCCGCCAGATCCTCCCACACATCTCACTGGACTTCCAGCATCTGCCCCCTAATGGACAACTCCAGAGGCCCATCATGAGCCATCAACTGAGTATTGTCCTGGTCCCCAGCAGTCCTCCGACTGCTGGCGACCTAGGCACTCTCTGCCTCTGCCTGCACGTCAAGCGAGTGTGAAGTGCGCTCACCAAGGTGCACGGAGATACGAGCCGGCGATCTTATGCCCACTGAGGTACTGGTATCTACGCTGATGCCTGCTTGACAGAGAGGGTGTGACGCACGTGCATGCTCAGCAATGGTGGTCCTCCGGGGTCAGGGGTGGGCCTTCACGCTCCTCATTGCGACCGCCTGCTCGTGAGCCTAAAAGGGACAAGAAAGACATGTCATTAGTTTAAGTCATGACACTGTCACTGTGCATGCCAGGCACCCCGGTGAGACAGAGATTTACATCATGGTGCCCTCGTCTTTCCATTATCAATGGGGACTCCAGTTTCAAGGCTCACATGAATATAGAGACTACACTAGAAATGTTGCAATAACCGACATTCTCACCTCAGTGCACTGCACTCTTAACTTCATCTGGCACCCCAACCTCAACGGGACCGGTTGACCGAGGTGCATGGCGCCTCTCCAGATCTAGGGCCTCCTTCTATGGGTGAGGATGAGGAGTTGTGGGGGTCCCCTGCCAGTCCACGACCTGTCAACATTGTTATGGGATGTCTTCCCCTGAAAGAATAGAGGAGCATTGATTAGCCCACTCTCTATCTGCAGCACCATTGCAGCTTGGCCAACCCCACCTGAGGAACACCTGGCAGGGCTCAGCCGATTTGTGACCCTTGAGCTGCAAGGCACTCAGTCCAAGCAGCCAGGGCTTACCCCCTTGGCCAGCTCCAGCATTACTGACATTTGCCACTCACACTCTAACACCTCTGAGGTCCATGGGGGGACGGCCAGCTCTTAACTGCTCTCCACACTGACCCATACCAACACGGTACTCACCCTTCCTGATCGCAGCAGATCGTTGAAGCGCTTCCACCAATGCACCCATGTGCGCCTCACCAGGTCGTGGCTGCTGACCCTGGATGCCACCTCCTCCCAGGCCTTTTTAGTGAAGTATGGGGACCTCCTCCTCCTGGGGACAAGGGTTTCTCTCCTGGCTGTAACCTCCTCCAGGAGGGCAGCGAGGCACTCATCAGAGAAACGCGGGGCAAGCGGCCCCACTGACCTGCCCTCCTGCCTGCTATATCCAACCGCAACGGGATCCATGGAGACTTCAGTGTCCTTCCATGGCAGCCTTCCAGGGGCTGCATGGGCTATTTTTGAATCGGCCACGGGGTCGCCATTGGACCCGGTGGACACCATGCCCCAGCCCGCCCCCGCCCACCCCTTCTTGTAGATTCCCCAGCCACCTTTCACACTGGGTGGGCCTTAATTTGCCCGCCAGCATGAAATCGTGGTGCGCTGCCAATCGCGGGCAGTGGTCGGCTTCCCCCCACCCCTGCCAAGGGCAAAATTCTGCTCATAGTTGTAAACTATGGTGTTAAGTTCATAGTGCTTGCTTTGTTTAATTCTTCTTAAAATAATAAAGTTTGTTTTTGTTTAAAAGCATGAAATCTTGCGGCATGGTTCTGTTGGTTAATTGCTGGGTGTTCAATTTTCCTCTTTAAACGCTGACAGTCCGTAACAGGTCCACAAGACACGTCAACAGGGTCTGAAACCTACCCATTCCAGCACAGACATCATTCCATACGACCAGTTTATGCCACAGGCTGGCCACATAATACAATATCCAGGCCACTCTTTAAACCATTGTTTATTCATTTTGTTTTTTGCATTCTTAAAGTATATATATTAACTTTTGCCTAGCCTTTTGTTTTTCCATGGCGTCAACTGGCCGATTAGCAGTGTTTAGGTTAAGCAACTTTGTTTTTAGTTTTCAAAGAGCTTACTTTCACTTTAAAATCTATTAATCCGTTGTGCGTTGCAATTGTATGGTACTTGCAGGAAATGTTCATTGATGTTTCTTAGTGTACATGAAGAAATGTGTTGATCCCTGGGGTTCTAAGACATGATGGAATAGGTGAGGCAGTTTTTCCTTATGATATTGCTAATTGGATTGTTCCTTGCCTTGCAGTGGGTGGGCCATTCTGTCACATGCTCAATTGCTTCCTTCTCATGAGCCAGAGTTTTTAGCTCGTCGGGCGGGCGTATGCCTGACCCAAACGACGTTAAATGGCGGGCAATGATGTCGGGCGAGTGTCCTGACGTCATCACGCACTCGCGCGATTTTTCGGTTGGCAGTGTGCCCGCTGACAATTAAAAGGCCTATTAAGGCCATTAAAGAGCCAATTAAATGTAATTTTACGCTGCCCATCTAGCCTTACGGTTGACGGGCAGGCGAAAAGGCCAAGCGGCCTTTGAATTTTTTAGGAAACTTCATCCACAGGCGGGATGAGGTTTCCAACAGCTATTAAAAATAAAAATTTTAACTTTCCATTAATAACATGTTCCTTTTCATGTTTTAAAATCCATATTTTTGATTTTTTTATATCTTCAGCTCCCTGAGGCAGCTCTGTGCCTCAAAGAGCTTTTCCTGTACGCACCTGCGCACATGTACGAACTTGTGCTCTCGTCCTCCTTCCCCACCCCAGCCCCACATACAGGCAGCGCTGCAACATGCGTTTCATGCTGGGTGGGCCTTAATTGGCCCGCCAGCATGAAATTGCGGTCCAGCCCTGATTGCGGGCAGCAGGGGCTTCGTGATTGCTCCTGCCTGCCCCCGCCGAGCCTGCCCGATGAAGGCAGAACCCTGCCCATGGTTATAGATGATTTGTGGAGAGCTTGTGTTGTAAAGGGCTTTCAAAGCTGGACATTTCTCCACATCGTTAAAAGGACCAAATATTGCTCATTCAGATTAGAACATATACCACAGAATAGAACAACCAAATCTTTGGTGCAGTATGAATGAAGTTCCTGCAATTATTAGAGAGAGCTACTTATGGCATTTTCTAAAAGGCAAGTCCAGCAAGCATTGCAGGTTCCCACAGAGTTAAGAGAATGATGATGATTCATGTGGTCTCCTAGCTCAACATCCCAAATTACTGAATGTGGGGAATGACGAGAACATGTGTAGGAGGACGATCTTCCAGCTACAGCCCATCTGGCAATACTAATAGGAGTGAAATTTGTCAACTGAGATTGTGTATGGCTTGTATAATGTATCATCTTGAATTGGCCCTTGTGTGATTGCTGCAGATGATATTTTAAATGCTTTGTCATGCCTTTCATCCTGCTTCTGTGAGGAGTATGGAAAGTCCAAGGATGACAAGACCATTATTAATATTAATTTCTCTGTAATGAAGGATCAGCATTTGCTTAGCAACACACTTTGAGAACATGGTTGAGGTTGGACTTGAAAATAAGAAATATTATTGCCAGTGTGCTTAGCCATTTTATTTGAAGCATTGAAGTACATTCAACTGCACTTGACTCTGGAGTCCAAAACTTAATGGTTAGAACTTATTTCACAGAGGAAAGAAGCAATGGGATGGAGGGTAAGATTATTACCACTATTATTTAAAGCATGGATCCCAGAAATGAAACAGGACTACATGACCTTTATTTCTGATTCCCGCAGGCTGTCAACTTGATACCTGTCTGAGTCACTTACAATAATAAAGGCTTTAATGGCTTGATTCACTTTCTTGATAAACCATCATTATTTTCTAAACAGCCATAGTTGAAAGGATTCTGTTCCCTGAGAACATTGAAGTAAAGTAGTGTGCGGAACACAAAATAGGCTGTTCTCAGGCTGCTACATAACAATTGACAAGGTATTTACACATATAACTGCAGACTCATTACTTTCCATTCCAGGTGTTATATCTGTAATCAAAAATACGTGAGACAACAGATTTTTATTATTATATTAAGCTGATAAATTTTGAAATAATTTTATATTGAAGCTGTTTCAGACTGCCTGGAAAGGCTCCTGTCTCCTTAATCAAGGTCGATATGTATTGTATAGTTGGAAAATTGCAGTAACTTAATCTATTTTTACAGCCTGGTTCTTTTTGTGTTTAAATCTAGCACCACCTAGCTGAAAAGTAATGAACAATGGACTGCAGAGCAAACTGAATTAAATTGCTAATCTTTGAATTGCAGTAGAATAAGGCAGTATACTTAATATTTGAGTAAATGCAATTTTTTTCAGCTGAATTACTGAACTACACATTACACCAGGTACAGTACTAATAAGGTGCATACCAAAAAGATTAATTACGCAAAACATGTTTTTATTGATTTTTATATTGATTCAAGTCTGACGCAGCAGAATTTTGATGTCCCTATAATAGAGAATTGAACCATCTACAGAATTAAAACAATAAAATAAAGCTCTAGCTGAGGTTGCAGGTTTTTATTTGAAGTTACTTGGGCTGGGGGTTTTGAGAACCAAGTAAAAGCTAAATGTTATAGGGTGCACCTATAGATTTCTGCAGTAGTACAGAAATAGGCAGCCTGCATAGCTCACAGGCATTAAGTCTGATAAATGAAGAAGCTTTTTGTATGCAGTGGATGTGCCACGCTCACTGTTCAATTGAGAAAAAAAAATCCGAAGTTGACTATGAATGAATCTTACTGTCTTGACTGTTGAAAAAATGTTTTTATTTTGTCACTGCAGATTTTATTTTCTCTCGCATACTCTGTCCTTTTTCCTTATCAAGGCTGAAACCCTTAAAAACTTTATACCTGGTTTTAATGCAGCCCACCTGATGGGAACAGGGCAGGTGTGTGGTTGAAATAACAGTACTTACCACTATGTTCCCGTTCTATCCATCCATTTTTGAATTCAGCCCAGGTGCCCACCAGAGGCAGGCTTCATGAATACATAGAAATCAGAATCCTTTGACGCAACTAGGACTGTGACACCATTTTAACCTTAAATTTCAAAAAGTCCTGCCAAGTATCCAACCCAGTGTCAATAAAATCTTCTGGGATTGGTCCCAGAGCCACCTCAGCAGTATTTACGGAAACACTAATCAGCAGCTAAATAGATCACAGGATCTTTGAACTATTTGGATTGCTAGCAGAGTTTCCAGTTTCCAGGTTGCATCTTCCTTGTTTTTTATGGGTTTTATTCCCTTCAATAAGCTTTATTTGGATGGAGGAACACTTGGAATAAGAGGAACAACAGCAGCAGTCCCAGTAACCAAACGCCAGTGTAATTATCCAAAGACAGCAGGTGAGAAGTGTTGTATGACGTTGTCTGCACCTGCATGCCATTGTAATGGAAAGGTGCTCGGCAGAGCAAGGGTTAACATGGGACTGGAGAGAAGCATCACCCACAGTATGATGCATAAAGTCACATGGTAATGGACTGAGAGAACAGTCTAGAGAGAACACTCTGGAACCAGCTTGCATGAAGGTAATAGCACCATGCATGACAGTAACCTGGGGGAGAATATTTCCTATAGTGGGCAGGATGGGCAGGAGTGGATGGGGTTGGGCGTGGAGCCAATCGCTGCCTGTGATCGGCTGCGCGCCGCCATTTTATGCGGGTGGGCCAATTAAGGCCCGCCCAGCGTAACATGTGGCCAGTAGCACTCAGTGCTACCTGTGTGAGCAGTGGGAGGTGGGAGAGTTGGGGCCTGCACTCTTTCATGCATGCGCACGGAAGAGCACAGAAATCTCCCTGAGGCATGGAGTTGCCTCAGGGAGATTAAGTAGATAATAAAACTTCTTAATAAATAAAGTAAAAAATTATTTAAACATGTTCCCTCATGTAACAATGTCACATGAGCTGGGACATGTGTGTGAAGTTTGCAAAATTTATTTAATTATTTTATAAAACCTTCAGGAAACCTCAACCTGCCCGTGGATGAGGTTTCCTGAAAAATGCGAAGGCCGCTTGGGCTCTTCACCTGCCTGCCCACCTTAAGGTTGGATGGGCAGTGTTCTTACCAAGGTTAATTGCTTTTTTAATGGCCTTAATAGGCTTTTGACAGTTCGGCGGGCGCGCAGCCGCCTCTGGCGCGCGCCCGCCGAATGAAATATCGAAATGATGTGCGGTGACGTTGGGACGCATCATCGCGCCTCATTTTACATGTCGGCATGTCAGGCCTGCTCCCCGCACACCAACGGCAATATTCTGCCCCAAGATCTGTAAATAGTTGAAGATTAACAATAAATGGTTCATGTTTAAATATACAAGCCTCAAGATCTCATCATGGAGAGATCTAAAGAACCTATAATACAACAAGAGGGACTGCTGTTAGAAGACCATTTCCAACGCAGAGGGCATATGGACTAAGAGTCAGTTTCTTGGATCAATGAAAGGAATAGGGCATCAGGAGACTGTGCTTCACAAGGCAGATCTCTGTAGCCTCCTGTACAGGTCCTACTGAACCATGTGTTCCATGATGCCATAGCCCTTAACTTCTTTGCTATAGAATCCTACCACCCTGCTACAGGGATCATCTCTCACATGTCTCAGTCTGCAGTACACAGCTGCATTGAGATGGCCATTGACACCCTTATGAGGATTTCCCATTCACGGCACTCTGCCCACCTGCTTAGTTCCCCAAGTTAAAATCAGAGTTTTTGAGCCAAGGCACCTGTGTGGAAACGGTTTATTTTCCCTTCACTACAACAACAACTAACATTTATATTATGCATTTGTCAAAGCAAAATGTCTGAAAACACTTCACAGGAACACAATCAGACAACATTTTACACCTAGCTACTTAAGGAGATATTAGGATAGAAAGAATGTTTTAAGGAGAGCCTTGAAGGAGGAGAGAGAGGTCATGAGGATTAGGGAGGCTATTCCAGGGTTTAGGGCCCAGGCAACTAAAGTCATGACCACCAACGGTGGGGCAATGGAAATCGGAACGCACCAGGCTCTGTGATTCCGAGTCACTGCAGAGGGGCTCAACCTTCTACCCCAGACAGAAGAGTACTACCCATGGAGTCACTGCTGAACCATGACATGGGTGTGAGAAACCCCAAGAAGGTAAGTTCATATCCCACTGTGGCAATTAAATTATATTGTTCTTTAACAAAAACAGAATTACCTGGAAAAACTCAGCAGGTCTGGCAGCATCGGTGGAGAAGAGTTGAGGTTTCGAGACCTCATGACCCTTCAGCAGAACTGAGTAAAGTTAGGAGAGGGAATCTTCTCCGCCGATGCTGCCAGACCTGCTGAGTTTTTCCAGGTAATTCTGTTTTTGTTTTGGATTTCCAGCATCCGCAGTAGTTTTTTGTTTTTATATTTTTCTTTAGTTTTTTTTTGCACTGTTTGCTGCACTAGCAAGCCCAGCGTTTATTGCCCATCTTCCAATTGTCCTAAAGAGATGACAATATGAATTTCTACAGATTTTTCTTTTAGCTATCTTAGAAATTAGCTACTCAATACATGTCAATGGATTATCGTTGGCATCCTAGCCAATCAGAGATTCAAAAATGGTGCAAATAATTGTTACTGTGCCAGAGCAAAGCACATAGAGAAAACTGAAGATGTTTCATTACTGATATGCAGTCCTCCCTGCCCAATTTTCCTCTGTGCTCGGCGGCCAAATGACCCAGATCACTCTGATGCAATAACAGGAGCATCTGCTCCACTAAGTTTGTCCCAAAGAGATCAGAAAAGATTCCAGGTCTGCGTTGAATAAGCTGATCTTAGCTGGGAAAAAATAAGGTGGGGGGGCACTATTTTTGGCCTTAGTGCCCCTAGGATATGGAAGGGATGAGCAGTCAGGATTGCACTTGTTGGTGGGACTTGCAATTCCAGGGTGAGAAAGCAGCTAACTGAGCAGCTGGTCTGTGCAGGAACAACAGGAGGAAGCCTCATTAACATGCTGCTGGACAAGTTCACGACCAAAATGGAGACCCAGAGACAATATTCTCAATCGGGCTGATAAGTGGTAAGTGTCATTCACGTCACATGAGAGCCAAGCAATGAATATCTCCAACATGAGAGAACCTAACCCAGGGCTCCCCAAACCGTGGGTCACAATGAGAGTTTGGGGTTGCGAGCTCTGAGACAGCAATAGTGGTCGTGGAGCTCCAACCAAATGCTAACAGCTGTGAGGCCCCTGTAAATCCTCACTTTTTTTTAATGGTGCGCATGGCCCAAATGACCAATCTTTGAGGCCTAATTCCTGCTTCAAAGAAGCCATTGAAAAGGCAGATGTTAAAAAGCCCGGCAGTTTAAATGCTTCACTCTCACAAATCTCCCTCCTGTTCACGCTCACAAATCTCCATCTGTTCATTCTCACAAATATCCCCCTGTTCATTCTGTTATGATGTGGCAGATGATATGTGCCAAGTGGACCAAATTCACGAGGGAAACTTGATCGCGCTATCACAATGGTTTTGCAATTTGTATTTATTTCTAGATGCGTGCACTGAATTAAGAAGTAATAAGTCCACCAAGGCATTTGGAGATTTTTTTAAAAACTAAATTAAAATATTTATTAACAAAAGAAAAGATTTCAAGCACATACATAGAACTACAATTTACCTCTATAATAACCCCTAAAATTCTGAATTAACCTGACCCCCAGTTACACCCCCTTTAAGGCAACAGTCCAAAAGAGATGCTAGATTTTAAACAGATGCAGCAAATTAACACAATACCCTGGACAGTGGAATTCCAAGTGACTTTCTCCAGTTTCAGTTTCGGTAGACTTCTGTACAAATACTAGAGGCTTCATTAAAGTTATTTTACACACTTCTGCTAGATGTCACAATGCTTCTCCTGACACATAGCCTCATTCTCCCTTATATGCATTTCTCTCTTCTTAATATGTGAATTTGACTGTTTCATAAGTTTTTGAATCTGTATCTCCCTCATAACATAAAAGCTTTTATGTTGTCACCATTTATTTTCAGTAACCCTTGGGAAAAATAAACACATTCCTTAGCCTTGCTTGGCTGGCTATTTGTAAAGAGACTGAGATCCCTTTGAAATCCAAATCTCCCTTCATTTATCTAAAAATGCAAATCCCCTTCACACCCTACATGCTAAGGCAGCATCCATGTTTACTCATTAGCATATCAAACACCTAGCTTCTTTTGATGAGTCCAAGCTTGCAGTCTACTTGACTCCAAATAGAATTAAATCATACACAGGCAGACCTACCTATACTTGCTCCAATAAACCTATGTTACAATAAACCAGAAAAATATGAAAATTATGGGAAAATTTTCCCCCCGTTGTGGGGGTTGTGTGGGAGCAGGCGGGGGCAGGTGTGAACCCGACCTATGGGCGGGCCAATTAAGGTGCCTCAGGGAGATCAGTTTGATATTTAAAAACTGAAATAAACTGGTTAAAAACTTTTAAAACATGTCTCCTCATGTGACACTGTCACATGAGCTGGGACGTGTCAAAGAATTATTTTTAAAAATTTTATTTAATTTTAAAACACTTCATGAAACCTCATCCCGCCCGTGGATGAGGTTTCATGAAAAATGAGAAGGCTGCCTGGGCTCTTCGCCTGTCCGCCAACCTTAAGATTAGACGGGCAGCTCATTTAATTGCTTAAATTAGTTTCTAACAGGCCTTAATAGGCCTTTGACAGTTCAGTGGGTGCGCAGCCAAGTCAGCTGTGCGCTCGCCAAACTGGAAATCTAAATGACGCACAGTGATGTCAGGACGCCCGCCCGATGTCACCGCGCGTCATTTTACGCACTGGCGAGCGGGCCCTGTCTCCGCTCGGCAACCAGAGAATTCAGCCCTATACTTTCATGACAATTCTCACAAATCTCCCCACTTCACTCCCACAAATCCCCCCGCTCACTTGACAATTCTCCCCCCTTCACTTTCATAAATCTCCTCCTTTCACTTTCACAAATCCCCCCCTTCACTCTCACAAATCGCTCCCTTCACTCTCACAAATCTCCCCCACTTTACTTTCATAAATCTCCCTTACTTTACTTGCACAAATGTCTCCCTGTTCACTCTCACAAATCTCCCCAACCCTCTCTCACAGCTCTACCACCCATAACCACCACCCCTCCCCCACAATCCCTACGTCTGACTCTCACTCTGGGGTCATAGCCATTTTCAAGCCTCAAAATGGTGCCAGAGTGGGAAAATGTTTTGGAAGCACTGGTCTAACCATCTCCCTTTGGCATTAAATGACATTACATTGCTGAATACCCCACCATCAACATCCTTGGGATTACCATTGACCAGAAACTTAACTGGACCAGCTTGACAATTATTGTGGCTACAAAAGCAGTTCAGAGGCTGGGAATTCTATGACAAATAACTCACCTCCTGACTCCTTAGAGCCTGTCCACCATCTACGAGGCACAAGTTATAAGTGTGATGGAAACCTGCGATCTCTACGCTTATAAGGACAAGGACAGCAGATGCATGGGACACCACAACCTGCAAGTCTCCCACCAAGCCACACACCATCCTGACTTGGAAATATATCGCCGTTCCTCCAATGTCACTGGGTCAGACTTCTGGAACTCCCTCCCTAACAGCACTGTGAGTGTACTGGCATCACATGGACTGCAGCGATTTAAGGTGGTAGGTCACCACCACTTCTCAAGGGCAATTAGGGATGGGCAATAAATACTGGCTTTGCCAGCAATGGTCACATCCAAGGAACATTTTTTTTTTAAATGACCTTATGCAGGGGACAAAGTAGGTCCAGTGGGAGGACAATAATTCTGGGGCAGTGAGTGGCGAGAGACATGAAGGCGAGGGATGTCTGGGCAGGTGAGGTCTACACTTCCTTTGTGGCACCAGGAAGAGCAGGAAAATTTTAAAAATTATCCTATAGAAATACTTTGATGGTTTAATTAGATTCTTGCCACTGGACTGAGTATTGCACCCTGCTAACTTCTAGGTTAAGACTGTGCTCAGGTCTTATTGAAATATTTTGATGCAGATTTGCATAAATGTGAGTCTCTCACCTAACTCAGACAGGTTTCCTGTATGCCTGAATAATCAAACAATTTGAAATTGTAGCAGATTGAAAATGGAATGTGTAATTCACCCAATCCATTTTAACAGGCATCCTGCATTGTCGCCCACCTGCCACCTGCTTTCCACAAAGTGGAGGAAATTAGTACTTCTCCCTCTTAATTTCTAATCAGTGACCTTTGCCTGAAAGGCATCGATACAGAAATTAGGTGAGAATTGGTTTGAGTTCAGCTGCGATATTTTTAGTAATATGCCAGAATCAGTTCAAAGTTCGCAAATGATTAGTAACATTTGAGAAGCCATTTGAGAATGGCTGAGCACTAACAATCAATAATCTAGATGTTACAAAAATAACAAAAAGACAAAACTAAAGGCTCTGTATCTGAATGTGTGTAGCATTCATAACAAAGTAAATGAATTGGTAGCACACATTGAAGTAAATAAATGTAATCTAATAGCCATTACGGAGACATGGCTGCAGGATGACAAGGATTGGGTCCTGATTATTTAGGGACGTGTGACATTCAAAAATAATAGGGGTAGCACTGTCGATCAAGGGTGGCATTGGTGCAATTATTAGAGTTCGCCTTGGTTCAGGATATCAGGATGTAGAATCAGTTTGGGTGGAGATGAGGAATAGTAGGGGAAGGAAGTTACTAGTGGAAGTGGTCCACAGCCTCCCTAACAGTGACCACTAAAGCATACAAGAAGAAATATTGGGTGCTTGTGATAAAAGGCAATAATCATGGGTGACTTTAATCAGATTGGCAGTAATAGCCTGAATGAGGAGTTCATAGAATGCTTTCAAAATAATTTCTTAGAGCAGCACATTCTAGAACCAACCAGGGAGCCAATTATATTGCACTTGGTATTGTGTAATGTGACAGAGTTAATTAATGACCTCAGAGTAACGGCACCCCTAGGTAGCAGCGACAACAATATGATTGAATTTTACATCCAGTTTGAAAGGAAGAAGAGTGGGTCTAAGACTAATATTTTAAACTTAAATAAGGGCAACTATAAGATGATAAATAAGACTAGTATTTTAAACTTAAATAAGGGTAGCTGGACATGAAAGCTGAGTTAGCTGAAGTGAACTGGGATACTTGGCGAGGGGACAGATCAATAGAGAAGCAGTGGCAGACACTTAAGGGAATATTTCAGAATACTCAGAATAAGTATATTCCCACAATGAAGAAAAATTCTAAAGTGAGGAGCCACCATCCATAGTTAACTAAAGAAGTTGGAGAAAGCATCAGTCAAAAAGCATATACCTGTGTAATGATGAGTGGCAAGTTAGATGATTGATCAGAGTATATAGAATGGCAGAGAATGACTAAAAGGTTAATCAGGAGAAAGAAATTAGAGTATGAGAGGAAGCTAGCTCGAAATGAAAAAATAGATAGCAAGAGTTTCTACAGGTATTTAATAAGGAAAAGAGTAAGTAAAGTGAGTGTTAGTCCTCTACAGAGTGACAATGGGGAGTTAATAATAGATAATAAGGAAATGGCAGATGAAAAGAAAAAATCTTTTGCTCTTCACTACAGAGGATACAAAAAACATTCCAGTAATAGTTGTAAATCAGGAGATGGTGTGGGGAGAGGAACTTGGTGAAATTACAATCACTAGGGAAGCGCTACTGAGCAAACTGATGGAGCTGCAGGCTGACAAGCCTCCAGGTCCATATGAACTTCATCCTAGGGTCTTAAAAGAGGTGGCTAATGAGGTAATATATGCATTGGTGTTAATTTTCCAAAATTCCCTAGATTCTGGAAAGGTTCCATCGGACTAGAAAGTAGAAAATATAGCCCTTCTATTCAAGAAGAGTGGGAGGTGGAAAACAGGAAACTATAGACCAATTAGCTTGATGTCTGTCATGGGGAAGGTGTTAGAATCGATCATTAAAGAGGTTATAAATGGGCACTTAGAAAAACTCAAGGTAATTGGGAAGAATCAGCATGGTTTTGTGAGAGGGAAATCATATTTAACAAATTTATTAGAGTTCCTAGAAGGAGTAACATGCTGTGGATAAAGGGGAGTCTGTATATGTACTGCACTTGGATTTCCAGAAGGCATTTGATAAGGTTATTGCGGAAAATAAAAGTTCATTGTTAGGGGGTTAACATATTAGCATGCGTAGAAGATGTCTGGCTGAAGAAAACAGAGAGTATGCATAAATGGGTCTTTCTCCGATTGGTAGGATGTGACAAGTGAAGTCCTGCAGGGGTCTGTGCTGGGGCCACAAGTTCTTACAATTTACATCAATGACTTAGATGAGGGGAGCGAAGGCACGGTAATTAAATTTGCAAATGACACAAAGATAGGTAAGAAGGTATGTTCTTAAGAAGACATAAGGAGTTTGTAGACAGATACAGATTGGTTGAGTGAGTGGGCAAAAATCTGGAAGATGGAGTATAATGTGGAAATATGTGAAGTTGTTCACTTTGGCAGGAAGAATAAAAAAGCAGAGTATGAATGCAGAATTGTGAGGTGCAGGGGGATCTAGGTGTTCTCGTGCATGAGTTACAAAAAGTTAGTATGGTACAGTATGTAATCAAGAAGGCGAATGGAATGCTATCCTTTATCACAAGAGGAATTGAATATAAAAGTAAGGATGTTATACTTCAGTTATGCAGGGCATTGTTAAGACCATTAAATACAGTGTGCAGTTTTGATCTCCTTATTTAAGGTAGGATGTAAATGTGTTAAAAGCGGTTCAGAGGAGGTTTACTAGATTGATACTTGGAATAAGTGGGTTATCTTATAAGGAAAGGTTGGACAGGCTGGAATTGTTTCTACTGGAGTTTAGAAGAGTGAGGGGGTGACTTGATTGAAGCATATAAGATCCCGATTGGTCTTGACAAGGTGGACATGGAAAGGATGTTTCCTCTTGTGGGTGAGTCCAGAACTCCAGAACAGAGTGAGGGCATTGTTTTAAAATTAGGGGTTGCCCTTTTCGGGCAGAGATGAGGAGAAATATTTTCCCTTAGGGGGTTGTGTCGCTTTGGAACTCTCTGCCTCAGAAGGCGGTGGAACGGGGATAGGGGTGGGGGTGGTGGTCATTGAATATTTTTAAGGCAGAGGTAGATAAATTCTTGTTAGGCAAGGGAATCAAAGGTCATTGGGGGTAGATGGGAACGTGGAACTCGAAACACAAACAGACCAGCCATGATCTTAATTAATGGCAGAGCAGGCTCAATGGTCTACTTCTGCTTGTATTTCATGGGCAGAATCTTCCCTTGTTGGGTGGGCTCGGCGGGGGCAGGTGGGCGTGTTCAGGAAGCCAACTGCCGCATGCGATCGGAGCCGGAAGGCGATTTCACGCTGGTGGGCCAATTAAGCCCCACCCAGCGTGAAACACGAGCAGCAGCACTGAGCGCTGCCTGTGCGGGCAGGGGGGGGAGGGCGAGTGGGGCAAGCACGAATTTTGCACATGTGCGCGAGTGCACACTTCATAATCTCCCTGAGGCACAGAGCTGCCTCAGGGAGTTGAATAGTTTTTAAAAATAATAATAAAGAAATTTAAAATGCTATAAGACATGTTCCCCTCATGTGACTCTGTCACATGAGCAGGGACATGTTATTAATTAAATTTTAATATTTTTTATTTTATTTTTATTTGCTTTAGGAAACCTCATCCCGCCCGTGGATGAGGTTTCCTAAAAAGTGCAAAGGCCATTTGGCCTTTTTGCTTGCCCGCCAACCGTAAGGTTGGACGGGCAGCGAAAATTTCTATTTACTTGCTCCTTTAATGGCCTTAATAGGCCTTTTAATTGTCGGCGGGTGTGCTGCCAACACCAGTGCGTGCCCGCTGAACAAAATATCGTGCAACTGCGTGTTGATGTCGGGGCGCTTGCCCAACATCAACGTGCGTCATTTTACGCTCGAGCGGGTCATGCACGCGCCTGCCTGCTGAGCTAAAAATTTTATCCCATACATTTGTATGTTCATATTGGATACAGCAAAGGCTATAGGTCTCAGCAGCATCCTGGTTGTGGTGCTGAAGCCTTGTGCTCCAACATTAGCTGTACCCCTTAAAGAAACTGTTCCAGTACAGCTCCTACACTGCCTTCTACCCGACATTGTGGAAAATTGCCCAGGCATGTCCTGTCTACAAAAAGGAAAATGAATCCAATCCAGCCAATTACCACCCCATCACCCTATGCTCAATCATCTGCAAAGTAATGGAAGGTGCTGCCAACACTGCTGTCAAATGACACTTACTCACCAATAAACTGCTCACTGATGCTCAATTTGAATTCTGCCACTCTGCTCCAGACCTCATTAAAGCTTTGGTTCAAACAGGGACAAATGAGCTGAATTCCACAGGTGAGACAGCATTTAACAGAGAGTGGCATCGAGGAGCCTGAGCACAAACAGTGATGGTTGTGGTTGTTGAAGGCCAATGATCGCAGCCCTGGTATATCTCTGCAGAACTTGCTCAGGATAGTACCCTGGACCCAAACATCTTTAGCTGCTTCGTCAATGACTTTTCCACCATTACAAGGTAAGAAATGAAAATGTTCGCTGATGATAGCACTCTGTGATGCCTCCTTGGGTAATGAGACACCCCATGTTTGCATTCAGCAAGATCTGATTTCGGCTTATAAGTGGCAAGTGACATGTGTACCACAAAAGTACCAGGCAATGACCAACTCCAAAAAGAGAGAGTCTAATCTCCCTTTGACATTCAACGGCATTACCATTGCTGAATTCCCCATCATCAACATCCTGAGGGTCTCCATTAACCAGAAACTTAATGTGGCCAAGTACACAAATACTGTGGCTACAAGAACAGGTCAGAGATTGGGAATACGGCCATCTACAAGGCACAGGTCAGGAGTGTGATGGAAATCTGTCCAGTTGCTTCGATGAGTGCAGCTCCAACAACACTCAAGAAGTTTGACACTATCCAGGACAAAGCAGTCCACTTGATTGGTACCACATCCTCAAACATTCACTCCCTCCACCACCAACGCACAGTGGCAGCAGCATGTGCCATCTACAAGATGCACTGTAGGAACTCACCAAGGCTCCTTAGACAGCACCTTCCAGACCCACGACCACTACCATCTAGAAGGACAAGGGCAGCAGACACATGGGAACACCACCACTTGGAAGTTCCTCTCCAAGCCACTCACCATCCTGACTTGGAAATATATCGCTGTTCCTTCACTGTTTCTGGGTCAAAATCCTGGAACTCCCTCCCTAAAAGCACGTGGGTGTACCTACACTACATAGACTGCAGCAGTTCAAGAAGGCACCACCTTCTGAAGGGCAACTAGGGATGGGCAATAAATGCTGGCCTAGCCAGTGACACCCACATCCCATGAATGAATAAAAAATAGTGAAACCTTCCAAATCTCATTACAACTGATTCCTAGAATAGCAGAATATGATATCATCTACCAAACAACAAAAGAGCTCATACTTATTTTCACTTGCTTTCTGCACTAACATGCAGATCTATGAATCTATTCCAAATTGCCAGCAGTTAAATGTCTCCAAAGACGGAGAAGAGCACTTCCAGAAATATCACAGAGTTGTGAAATATAAACAGGCTGGATTAGACAACCAGTGAAGTGATTTCATGAGTGCTAATGAGTGTTAATAAGTAGTGATATAAACAATAGTGGGAGTAACTGATGATACCAGGAATTCAGAGGAATAGAGGAACCTCGACCAGACATGGAGTATTGTGCAAAATTCTGGTCTCCATGTACACAAAGGAAGTAGAAGGGCTAGAAGATCTTTTTTTCACAAGTTTGATACTGGAACTGAGAGGTTATAGCTATCTGGAAAAACAGAATATACTGAGCACTTGTCCCTAGAATACAGAAGGTTGAGGGGTGACAATAGAGGGCTTTAAAATTATGAAAGGGTTGATAGGAGAGAGGTAAGATGGTGGATGAGAAATTTAGCTTATTAGCACCCATTTCCCGACACCTCAAGTGGCCTTTGAACTCCAACAATGCATACGTGCATACTTGCAGGCCGAATCATGCCAGGCACTGTATTAGTGCGGGCCTAAACCCTCAGTGAACATCAGCTGGAAGCCTAGAGGGTTATTAGAACATGCAATGCAACGCTGAATTGGTAACAATGGTGCCATTTTGGAGCTCTATACTCTTGCTAATGTCCTCTGTTGATGTTGCACAGCTGAACAAATGTTCAGCAGCTGAAAGGAGTGTTATTTCAAAGTATTAGCAACTACTCACAGGTTAGGTGCTGGTTGATTTCTTCTGGCTGCTACTATCATTCTGCAGGTGTTTGGTGCTTTCTATAGTTGTATCAGTCTACAGCTGATGGTGTGGCACGTGCTAATGGATGGTTTTACTAATTTCAAGGCCTGAATTGCATGCCCCTGCTGGGTTGCCGCCCGCCCCGACTTCAGCGATTTTACACTGGAGCAGGCGGGGCCTCAAACCAGCCGCCCACCCTCACCAAAATTATTGACTACTTAAGGGCTGTTTCCCACCCAGCCTCAATTTTTAGGCTGGTGGGAGGATTTCCTGGGTATGAAGGAAGCCTAAAAATAATTCGGTTCAGGCCTCTGGCAGGATGGGGATGACGGGGGCATCTCCATCGAAGCCCCATTCTAACTTTGGGCATTGCCCCCCTTAAGGTATGGTAGTCACTGGACTTGCCTCCTCCTACTGCCTCCATGCCCCAACCCGGCCTCTTCACTGACACCCCAAATCCCCATTATCCACTCGCCCAAACCTTCCCTCCTAAGCCTGAAACCCTGAAAACTTACCTTTTCCTGAACCCTCGGAACTTAAGCTCCGTGGGCTTCATGAAGTCCCACTCCTGTCCACCGCAGCTTCTAGTGCTGCAGGGACCGGTGAGCTGCCAGTCAATCAGATTGGCCGGCAGCTTTCTAAGGCAGGACTTCCTCCCCAGTGAGGGGTGGAAGCCCCACTTGTAGCCAACTAATGCTCATTGGAGTGGGGAATAGCTGCAGGACAGGCAGTATCGGTAGGGATGTGTTCCCCACCGACTCTTCGGATGGCAGGATGTCACCGTGACCGTGACAATGAACTGGTATGTGCCTTGAAGATTAGGAATAACAGGGGTCAGGAAACACTGATGGGTGTAGTTTATAGACTCCCTAACAGAAGTTATACTGTAGGACAGAGCATTGAGTAAGAAACTATTGGAGATTGTAACAAAGAACAAAGGCAATATAATATTTGTGGTGACTTTAATCTTCATGTAGACTGGACCAATCAAATTAGCAAAGGTAGTCTGGATGATGAGTTTGTAGAATGCTTTTTTTTTACAGTTTCCTGGAACAATATGTTGTGGAACCAAATAGGGATAAAGCTACTTTAGATCTAATATTGTGCAGTGAGGCACATTTTATTAGTACTGTAATTTCATAGTAAAAGATTTTCTTGGAAAAAGTGATCATAATACAGTTGAATTCTATGTTAAGTTTGAAAGCAATGTACTCCAATCACAAACAAAACTTTAAATTTAAACAAAGCCAATTACATAGACATGAGGGGAGAGCTGACTAAGGTTGGTTGGATAAATAATCTAAAAGCTGTAGTGGTAAATAAACAGTGCGAAACAATTCAACATGTTAAACAAAAATACATTTATTAAAAAAACAAAAACTCAGCAAGAAAGATCCATCCATCACTTACTAAGGAAGTAAAGAATAGTTTCAGATTAAAAGAAGAGGCATATAATGATGAAAAGAATAGTAGTAAGCCAGCAAAGGTCCACCAAAAAGTTGATTAAAAGAGAAAGAATAGAACATGAGAGTAAACTGGCCAGAAATATAAAAACAGATTGTAAGAGCATTTACAGGTCTATAAAAAGGAAGAGAGTAGCTAAAGTAAATGTTGACCCTGGGAGACAAAGACAAGAGGAATGCGGAAATGGCAGAAACAGTGAACAAATATTTTGTGTCTATCTTCACAGTAGAAGATACAGATTGCATACCAGAAATAGATAAGCAAAGGGCTAATTAGATTAAGGAAATTAAGATAATTAATATCAGCAGAGAAAAAGTGTGGAGAAACTTAAAGGACTAAAATCTGACAAATTCCAGGACCTGATGACCTGCATCCTAGGGTTCTGAAAGAGATAGTTGCAGAGATAGTGGATGCGCTAGTTGTGATTTTCCAAAATTCCCTAGATTATAAAATGCTCCCACTGGATTGAAAGTTAGCAAATGTGACATCACTATTCAAAAAAGGAGGGAGAGAGAAAACAGTGAACTACTGGCCAGTTAGCTTGACATCAGTTGTTGGGGAAATGTTGGAATCTATTATTAGGAAAGCCTTAACAGTGCACTTAGAAAATCATATGGTTAGAACAAGTCAACATGATTTTAGAAAATGGAAATTGTGTTTGACATGTTTATTAGAGCTTTTTGAGTATGTAATGTTACAATCCCAGCTGAGGTTACCCATGGAAAAGCCTGATCCCAGGGCGGAACCCAGCTTGATAGACCCTAACTTATATTTGTTTGTTTAGAATAGCTACCGAACAGAGTCATAGGAATCAGCTGATGAAGTTTCAACAAAGGAATAAAACATTTATTCAACAAGAAAAGATTAACTATATTACAATACTCCTTTACCCATAACTATACATTTACAGATATATACAGATTTGTAAGGATAACACAAGTTACAAAAGCTATCTTATACTTAAATGTCCACAGTAAGTACACAATCCAAGTACCAATAGGCACCCTTTGGTCAGACACATCACATTCTGAAAGCAAGTGACAGATGCCACTTCAACTAGACGGACCTCTTATCAACTCCCACTCAGATGCTTGCCACTCTGTGAGCCAACCAGTCTCAGTGAACTTCATCTTTCCAATCTCCACTCTCCAAGAACTCGCCTTGGAACCTTCTCCCAAACCAACACTTTCTCTCAGGCACTTCCGCAAGGGTTCACCTCCAGGGTTTCAAACTCTCCTTCCGATGTTTCTCTTCCCTGGGTCACCACATGCACTCAAGCTGTCTTCCACACACTCTCTCTCACCGACTCAGCCATAAAAATACCACTGCTTCACATGCCCATAGCAAAAGGCTACAGACCTTCACTTGTCTCTTTGGACCTTCTTTCCTCTTGCAACCTGTTCTCACTTTTAATCTGCTTTGTGCAGCTTTTGTCTCTTTAAATCTGAAGCTTGGAGCCTTTCTCTCTGCCCCTCACTCTTAACTTCATTAACAGGACCTTTTCCAGGTTCCTGTCCTTCCTTTGACTAGAAGGTCTGCTTGGGACTTTCTCTTGTTCCAGTCCCCTGGATTTTGGGGTTTTTTCTTTAGCTTGGGACTGGCTATCTGTCCCCTTTGCTCTAGTCTCTCCGGGCAGCTACTTTCAAAACCAGCTGCACTCAAACAGCTTCCAAAATCAAACTGCTGTTTTGAGCTTTTCTGTGTGTGTGTCAATGGGAGGGACCTGCTTCTCTGGGCCCCTGTTACTAGGAACAACCCAATTTTTCCACCCTTGTTTGCTTAACTTTACCTAAAGTCATAAAAAACCTCATTAAAAATGCAGGCACCTTTTTAAAGTGAAACTAAAACTCAATTTGACCTTTCTTAACACACAGATACAGAAATACAATTCAAACTTAAACTTTAAAGCTAAAACTCATTCCTAACACCTACCAACACCGATATAACTTACTTAAATTGCCTCTACTTCCTAACAGTAACTAGTGGGGTAGATAAAGGGAAACCAGTAGATGTAGTATATTTGGATTTCCAAAAGGCATTTAATAAGGTGGCACACAAAATTGTGGCACATATAGAGGTTTTAGTTGATGGACATGAAGCAAAGAATAGAGGTAAGTAGGACATTTTCAGGTTTTTTTGGCAGGCTTTGAATACTGGAGTGCTACAAGAATCAGTGCTGGGTTCTCAGCTATCTACAGTCTACATTAATGGCTTTGCGAAAAGGTTGGGAGTAGTGTATCTAAATTTGCTGATGATAGAAAGCTAGGTGGGAATATAAGCTCTGAGGACACAAAGAGGTGGCAAAGAGAGATAGCCAGATTAAGTGAGAAAGAAACAAGGTGGCAGTTGGAGTAAATGTAAGGAAGTATGAGGTTATTCACTTTGGTATTAAGGGTAGAAAAGCAGAATATTGTTTGGAAGGTGCAAAACATGTAAATGTTGATTTTCAGAGTTTCTTGAGTGTACTCATATAAGAAACGAAGGAATTTAGCATGTAAGTACAACGAGCAATTAGGAAGGCAAATTATTGAACATTATTGCAGCATGTAATACTTGAACACCAGCTCTAGAAATACTTGAACAGCAGCTTAACTTAAAACCACTTTATCAAGTTACAAAGCTGGCCAAAGGGATTCTTGTAGTACTGAAGGGCACTTGATTTAGAGAAAAAATGCATCTGCAAGTTTGATCATCATGGGATGCGTGTGCTCACATGGGGCAAAAGAATTGGCCATACCATAAACATTCTTTTGATGCTCTACTTCCTTCCTGCACAACTAATAACGATAATAACAGCTTGCATTTATAAAATGCCTTTAACTTTGGAACATGTCCTGAGACACATCCTGGAAGCACAATCAGCCAGTGATTCATGAGCATTAATCTCATGTAGGCAGTGGTTATATTTTATATGCATTTGAGATAATGTAAAGTGGGAGAAGTCCACTATGTAATTGCAACACATTTGTACGATTTTTCTCACGAACTACAGAACACCCTGGAGGGAATGACAGTCCAAGAGGGTTATTCTTACAACAAAGCATCAGAACGTATTGCTGAGGGCATTGGTGGCTTCTAAAGTGGCAGCTACAATTGTGTCAAATGATGCCTTAAAAGTCATTCTTAATGTCACACTTGCACGGAGCTTTTAAGGCTTGTTTCAGGCTATATTTTCTTCCAGTAACACAAACCAGTAGCACCTCAGGGCCTGTACCCTGCAATGAAGACTGGTAAAAGAGGACAGTGAGTAGGAATGAATCTCCTTGTTTAAAATCTTCTCCTACAAATGACAGCCTGGCAGACTCCAAGGGAGAGGCTGCCAGAAAGCCGTCCATCTGAGATGTGCTTTAAAAAAGTGTCCGATATTATGAACTTTCAGTCAATACTTTTAAGAATGGACAGACCATTAAAATGGTTGCTGCAAATCATGTGACCTTTGGCATTTTGAGCTTCAGACAGTCCTGAATCTGAAGTGAATATCTAATTAAATATGGACATTCACTGCCATTTGGGGAATTCATAGATCCCTTTGTTTAAGAATGGTTCATCAGCAAAAGAACTATAGAATTCCAGCTGGCCTGTCTCTCTGTTTCACCCTGGACAAAAGGGAACATTGAAATTCAATGTGTGTAAGATGAATGTGAATAGAGACTATCAAACTTCCATTATATGATGATGGTTTCCCTCATCCAAACTAAACTGGGTGAGTCTCATGGTGTCAAATGACAACACAGGATGATTAGAGTCAACATACACACCACCCTTTGTTTGGAAAAAGGACTTTGAACTTGTGAAAGTCACATGATGAGGGAACCATTTTGCTGTCTGCTTTTAAAACCAGCAAGAAGCTGCTTTCAGACAGTGTTCAACCAAAAGTCATCGAACTAGTGGCAAGTAATCCAAGTAGCCAAAGTAATAGCAGCAATACCTTGAAAGTGGGAGATTCTGACAGATAGACAAACATCTCAACCTGTTCCAAATATGAGTTCACCTGAGACTCAACCTCCTGGAAATTTGACACACAAAACCTCACATTCTGCTGAGAACCTTTCACTTTACCAGACCTTCACTTCAACTAAAGCACCAACTTCCTTTAAGAAATTACAGCCTGCTATGAAAGAGACTGAGGTACAAGATGTAACAGTATATTAACTTCATCTGTATTTAATCTTTGTGTATGTGAGAGATTGTGTATGAGGTGAGTGTGTGACATGGTGCGTTAAATTCAGGGTAAGTGTGCGATAATAAATAAACTCACAAAAAGCTTGCTACTGGAATTATTTAATTAGAACACTCAGTCTAATGGTGAGAAAACATTCACCTCTCATATGTAACGTACATTAAGATCACGGGCAGTAAAAGGAAACACAAAGGGTGGAATCGCCCAGTTTCGTTGGCAGTGGGCATCATCATGGAATGGGGGGAATAATTCGGTGTGAGGGGCAGACATCGGTTTCACGCCAGCGTGACATCACAGCAGAATCATCCAATGATGTCCACCAGGGTAGACCACAATTCCACTGGAGGCCGACGTGATCGCGAAATGCATCCTGGTAATGGAATGCAGGATGAGGCCTGGCCTGAATCATCCCCCCACACCTAATTTACTGTTACACTGGCAGGAAAACACACCGCCCAGAACACATCTGGACAAGCGAGAAGTGCAGAAGTCAGGACTCACCTTTAGGGCCTTGCTCAGATCGCGGACATTTGAGGAGAAGAAGATGCTGGAGCCCTACAGCTACCGGACCCTGGAAGAACCCATGTAGTACAGCTGAGCCACTTGTGGTGCCACAAACTTGGCTCTGACTGCAGTTCTCTGAGGAACCAGCGCCCTCACCAGCTTCCAAAATGGAAAAACGATTTGTGAGCAGGACCCAAGGGACTCCTGCACTACCTGTCTAATTTTCTTGGACAGCCTGGCGGTCACCCATTCCCTTTCCACCTCCAGGCTCCTAAGCTGCAGTGTGACCACCTCTCTGAACGTGCTATCCACATAGCTCTCAGCCTTGTGGAGGGGCCACAATGACTCCAGCAGCTGCACAAGCTCTGGAACCTGGAGCTCAAGGTTCTGCAGCTGGTGACACATCCTGCACACTCGGATACTGCAGATACTCACCAAACAGCTAGCTTCTTCTCCAGCCAATCAAATTGCTTCTTTGTGATGTCGCAATTTGGTGTTTTTTTTTACTCTCCTTTAGAACTCAGTGAGGGTCGGTTCCGAGCAGCTGACAGGTCTGCCTCTCCAACTGCAATTCCCGAAGATGAGTGATGTAGGCCATGCTCCCCAGGCTGTATTTATTCTCTCCCCACTCCGTGTATCTCCCACAGGTCTGCCTCTCTGGCTTTATTTGTTTCTGTGCTCATTTTTGGAATTGGATGATGGCAAGAAGAAAATAGACTTCTGAGCAAGTAGGTCTTTGACAGTGAGGAACCTTTTCAGGTTGGGGAGGGTGAAGAACAGACAGGTGTGAAGTAACTTATTTGGGATTTCAAATTTTATTTATTGAGACCACAGGGTTATAAGTTGTGTCCTCCTTTGATGCTGATTGATAGTTCTGTTGTTCCATGTTCTTTCCTGCCTAAGTACCATGCTCATAGTGTGAGGCTGAAGATTTACCTTCCCCTGACTTCCATCCTCAGCATCTGTCCCTCTAGCTTTTAGAATCAGCAAACCTTTCTTATTGTGATATTACGTAGTGCATAGCAAGCTACAATGATTTTCAGAGTCTCCCACCATACTGTATTACAGGGCTCTGCCAAATTTATCTAGGTGCCAAAAATTACACTTCAGAATAACTATAGATTGTATTATACTTCTTAGACAAAAACAGAATTACCTGGAAAAACTCAGCAGGTCTGGCAGCATCGGCGGAGAAGAAATCAGTCAACGTTTCGAGCCTTCATGGCCCTTCGGCAGAACTGAAGCATAGTTAGGAGAAGGGAGAAATATAAATTGGTTTAAGGTGGGGTGGGGGGGTGGTGGTGGGGGGAGAGAGAGACATTGAGGGTGTGGTGATTGTGGAGATGAGCAGATAATCAAAAGATGTCACAGACAAAAGGGGTGTTTTGTCTGAGAACAGTGCTAATTAAGAATGGAAGACAGGATATTCAAAGTACAGCTCTAGTGGGGGTGGGGTGGAAAGGCTAACAAGGTTTTAGTTTTAGATTTAAAAATAATGGAAATAGGTGGGGAAAGAAGAATCTATATAAATTATTGAAAAAAAAGCGGGGGGGGGGGGCAAGAAACGGGGTGGGGATGGGGGGAGGGGGAGTTTAAGATCTAAAGTTGTTGAATTCAATATTCAGCCCGGAAGGCTGTAAAGTGCCTAGTCGGAAGATGAGGTGCTGTTCCTCCAGTTTGCGTTGGGCTTCACTGGAACAATGCAGCAAGCCAAGGACAGACATGTGGGCAAGAGAACAGGGTGGAGTGTTAAAATGGCAAGCGACAGGGAGGTTTGGGTCTTTCTTGCGGACAGACCGCAGGTGTTCTGCAAAACGGTCGCCCAGTTTGCGTTTGGTCTCTCCAATGTAGAGGAGACCGCATTGGGAGCAACGAATGCAGTAGACTAAGTTAGGGGAAATGCAAGTGAAATGCTGCTTCACTTGAAAGGAGTGTTTGGGCCCTTGGACGGTGAGGAGAGAGGAAGTGAAGGGGCAGGTGTTGCATCTTCTGCGTGGGCATGGGGAGGTGCCATAAGTGGGGGTTGAGGAGTAGGGGGTGATGGAGGAGTGGACCAGGGTGTCAACAACTTTAGATCTTAAACTCCCCCTCCCCCCATCCCCACCCCGTTTCTTGCCCCCCCCCCCCGCTTTTTTTTCAATAATTTATATAGATTCTTCTTTCCCCACCTATTTCCATTATTTTTAAATCTAAAACTAAAACCTTGTTAGCCTTTCCACCCCACCCCCACTAGAGCTGTACTTTGAATATCCTGTCTTCCATTCTTAATTAGCACTTTTCTCAGACAAAACACCTTTTTGACCCTTTTGTCTGTGACATCTTTTGATTATCTGCTCATCTCCACAATCACCACACCCTCAATGTCTCTCTCTCCCCCCACCACTCCCCCCCCCACCCCACCTTAAACAAATTTATATTTCTCCCTTCTCCTAACTATGCTTCAGTTCTGCCGAAGGGCCATGAAGGCTCGAAACGTTAACTGATTTCTTCTCCGCCGATGCTGCCAGACCTGCTGAGTTTTTCCAGGTAATTCTGTTTTTGTTTTGGATTTCCAGCATCCGCAGTAGCTTTTAGCTTTTTGTTTTTATACTTCTTAGATCTCATTTTCTTTGTTGTCCCTTTGTCTGTGGAAGACTTAGTGAAGTCATAAGTCACGGCTGCAACATAATCACTAAGCAACCATCCCAATACATGCTTTTGAAAGGAGATTGTCACACGCTGAAAGTATCTTGACAGCTTCCTGGGTAGCAGGATAAGATGATTGGCATCACACACAAGCTGCACATTAATTGAAGAAAACTGAGGATTTGTCAGATGGGACTTTGAGCTCTACATATGCTCTGTTAATTCCTCCTTGCACCTGTGGAAACTCTGCCAGTCTGTAAAATTGGATAGCTTGTATTTTTTTGTTCCTCTGGTCGACTGGGAAGCAAATAGAATCTGCTGCCTTACTGAAAGGAATATCAGTGGTGAGCTACTTCCTAGGATTGTGTCAAAGGTCACAAGATGTTGATTAAAGTATCCAGTTGCAAAGAACTTCAAGGCAGTGGTGCACATCCCTTGAATGAATTTTTAAAAATCTACAAGATACATTGCAGCAACTCACCAAGGCTCCTTCAACTGCACCTTTCAAACCCATGACCTCTACCACCTAGAAAGACAAGGTCAGCAGATGCATGGGAACACCACCACCTGAAAGTTCCCCTCCAAGCCACTCACCATCCTGACTTGGAACTATATCACCATTCCTCCACTATCACTGGGTCATCACCACCACTTTTTCAAAGGCAGCTAGGGATGGGCAATAAAATAATGGGTACAAACAGTTCTGTTTCTGGGTGGAAGTGGGGTTATGGTCTTCAGCTGACAGTTGACATATCTCCCCAAAAAACTTCAGGGAAATAAGCAGCTGTCTCAGCCAGCAATTCGTTAAGAAATCTAAGTATGATTTTCTTGATCTGTAAATGCTGGTGAATGGGTATCTATGTATTAGAAACAAATATCCTCAGTGATGTTTCAGACTAAGTGCCTCTTAAACTGCCTTATCCATGTCCATATATCCTCTTCCTCTTCTGAAGCAGTCTGTGCCAAAATGCAGCAAGACCTGGACAACATTCAAGCTTGGGCTGATAAGTGGCAAGTAACATTTGTCTCACACTAGTGCCAGGCAATGACCATCTCCAACAAGAGAGAATCCAACCATCTCCCCTTGGCATTCAATGGCATCATCGCTGAATCCCCCACTATAAACATCCTGGAGGTTACTATTGAACAGAAACTGAACTGGACCAGCCATATAAATACTGTGCCTATAAGAGCAGGTCAGAGGTTATGAATTCTGTTGACAGTGACTCACCTCCAGACTCCCCAAAGCCTGTCCACCATCTACGAAGCACAAGTCAGGAGTGTGATAGAATACTCTCCACTTGCCTGGATAAGTGCAGCTCCATCAACACTCAAGAAGCTTGACACCTTCCAAGACAAAGCAGCCCACTTGATTGATACCCCATCCACCACCATAAACATTCTCTTCCTCCACCATTGACACATAGTGGCAGAAGTATGTGCACAGTGGCAGCAATAAATGCTGGCCTAGCCAGCAATGCCCTCATCCCATGAATGAATTTTTAAAAATCTACAAGATGCACTGCAGCAACTCACCAAGGCTCCTGCAACTGCACCTTTCAAACCCATGACCTCTACCACCTAGAAGGACAACATTCAGGCTTGGGCTGATAAGTGGCAATTAACATTTGTCCCACACAAGTTTCAGGCAATTACCATCTCCAACAAGAGAGAATCCAACCATCTCCCCTTGGCATTCAATGGCATCATCGCTGAATCCCCCACTATAAACATCCTGGGGGTCACTATTGAACAGAAACTGAACTGTTCAGTTCTGTTCTACCACCTAGAAGGACAAGGCCAGCAGATGCATGGGAACACCACCACCTAAAAGTTCCCCTCCAAGCCACTCACCATCGTGACTTGGAACTATATCACCATTCCTTCACTGTCACTGGGTCATCACCACTACTTTTACAAGGGCAACTAGGGATGGGCAATAAAAATGCTGGCCTATCCAGCGATACCCACGATCTGTGAAAGAACTAAAAAAAATTATGCTCCCAATTCCAAAATTGTACTTTCTGCAGGGATTACTGTATGGATTATAATTGCTTGTCCATACACCCGTCATCACATCCATTACGGTTTGCGTGTTGACACCTGGGTTTTACTGCATCTCACTTTTTGCATTCTATATCAAGAATGAGACAATCGATAACACTAGTGAAAGATTGGTGACAGCTAATTCACAGGTTATTTGTGACATCAAGTTTTTACAAGTAGAATTCATGTACAGATTGGCTCAGTCTGACATTTGCGGTTCAGAGTTGTCATCTTAAGGAACCTGATTAGAAACCATAGTTCATGGAACTAGGGAGAGAGATGGGGCCTGTTAAACATGGCATCAACTGGGGAACCTGACCACACCTTGGGCAGAATTTTCTGCTCCTCGGGCGGGCGTGCGCCCGACTCGAGTGAGCGTAAAATGGTGCGTGATGATGTCGGGCGCAGATGTGATCGACTGGCCCGGAAGCGGCCATGAAATGCACGCTGAAAAGCTCAGTGCTGCTGGGGTGGGGGCGGGAAGAGGGCGGACGACAATGTCACCGCGGACGCGGGTGAGCACTGCGAGAGCGCTCCCTGAAGGCGGACAGCTGCCTCAGGGAGTTGCAGACCTGCAAGTAATAAAATAAAGCACTAAAAATCTGCAAAATAAATGTCCATGCATCACAATCAAACACCTGAAAGTATACCTCATAAAAATGCTATCCCCATATCTTTATTTTTATTTTACTACCTAATGGAAATTTCATCCCGCCCTTGGATGAAATTTGATGAAAAATGTAAAGGCCGCCTGGCCAATTCGTCCATCTGCCAACCATAAGTGTTGGACGGGCCAAGAAAAATTGCAGACAATTGGGCCGTTAATGGGCTTAATTGCCACTTAATTGTCGACGGGCGCTCTTCTGACTTTTGCGCTCGCCTGCCAAGCGAAATATCGCGCGAGTGAGCGATGATGTCGGGACGTTCTCCCGACGTCATCTCACGCGATTTTATGCCCGATCGGGTCGGGCACCCACCCGCCCACAGGATGTAAAATTCTGTCCCAAGGCTGACACTTCAGTGCAGTGCTGAGGGGCCACACTACCATCTTTCAGATGAAATGTTAAACCGAGGCCCCATCTGCCTGGGTAAATGTAAAAGATCCCACGACATTATTTCAGAAAAGGAAGGGGAGTTATCCCCAGTGTGCTAGCCAATATTTATCCCTCAGTCAACATCATAAAAATCAGATTGCCTGGTCATTATCATATCGCTGTTTGCTGAGTGCAAATTGGCTGCTGCATTTCCTACATTACAATAGTGACTAACTACGCTTCTGAAGTACTCCATTGGCTATAAAGTGCTTTGAGACACCTGGTGGTCATGAAAAGCAGTCCATAAATGCAAATCTTCCTTTCAGTTAAGTGCACACTTGATTGTAGCAGAACTAATTCTGCTGAAAGTTTCTAAGGTTACTAGTGTCTGACCTTCACACATTTCTACTCGAAAGCTTCAATAAACACTACTGTTATTAGATAAGTTGCTTTTGGTAACTGAGAGTCTCAAGCCTTCAGGTTAGAATGCAGATGTCAAAAGTGATTTTTCTTTGTTAAAATAACAAATTATTTTTGAAGGATATTTTTTTCAAAATTATTTTGCAGTCATGCTTTGTGTAAACTTATCAATAGCAGAACCCCAGCATCATTATTGCTAGATTTTTTTCTCATTTGTTCATATTTGTAAATTCTCAGATGAATAGTTTGTACAGTATTTTGCTTCTTTAGTAAATGTGAGCTAATTCATTGAGATGCATCTTACTGACATCCATTTAGCAGCCGGCAAGATAACCTAGAGAGCATTGTATCTTGATTAAACTTTTGCTTGCACTACACAAACTACAGAGTAGATCAAACTGAAACAAACTACCACTCTCCAAATCTAATTAACCTGAACCTTTAAATTAAAAGTTGCTCTGACAGCCCCCATTAGCCACACTTTGATATACAAGTAGCAAAATGTCTTAAAGCAATTCATAACTCACATGCATTCATATCTCAAAAGAGCAATATAATTCAGCTTTATGGACTTATAGGGCACTCATATGGATTACATGCTGCTACAGCAGTCAATGTAGCTAGACAGTGGTAACCATCTTGTTAGATGTATTGTTGATAAAAGCTAGCATGGTCACAATGTCTGATTAGGGGTATGCTGAGAGGACAGTAATTGGTTGCATTAGATTTGTTGGTAAGACATACCTTGGCAATCTTCCACATTGCATGGCCTTTGTATTGGAATAGCTTGTCTAGGGAACTAACCGGCTCTCCAAGTGAGGTCTTCAGCAATAACATCAGGATGTTGTCAGGACTCATATCCTTTGCTGTACTGAGTGCACCCAACTGTTTCTTAATGTCATGTGGTATAAAGCAGATTGGCTGGAGGCTAGAATCTACGATGGTGGTGTCAAGTATTATCTTTATCTAGCATCAGATAACAAGTAAAAGTTGGCTTACAAAACAATAATGAACAAAGAACATCACAACTAAAACATTAAGACTTCTTACATATCCTGACTATATAGATCCCCTAGCTCTAAGCAAATATTGTTACTTGAAAAAATCCACACCTTAAGAAGAAAGTTTGCATATGGTTAGTGCAAACTCCCAGTTGCACGATATATTCGAATGTTAAATATACTCTATATTCTGGCATTTTGATCTTTAAGTGCTCCTTATTTGATGTCTATTGGTTGCCATCAGAAGGCAGCTTTGGCAGCATCAAAACGAAATGCATTTCCCACTGTATGATGACTCATTTTGTTGTGCGCTTGCCTCCAAAATATCAATTTTAAATTTATCGGTGGGGGTGTATTTCAAACTGAAGTACTAATGCAGCTTCAGTTTGGGCTGATGCTTGGATAAACAGGAATGAACTTGAATTTCAACCAGTACAATACCATGATGGTCTACAGTAAACTCCCAGAGCTGCCTACATCTGAGTTATGTCAGTGAGATTTATGAACAAAAGAAATAACATTGACAGGAAAACAAAACACCAACTTTTTAGTTTGTGAATGATCCTGTGACGCTATCTGAAGAAGAGTGGCATTGTTCCCATGTTCTGACCAACATTTTGTCCTCATGCAACTTAAGCAAAATTAATTAATTCTTCACCTCATTGGCATTTGCAGCATTTGCTGTGAGCTTAATGACTTCTGCATTTGCTTAACAAATATCAGTGAGCTTGATCCATCCCTCCCCACTCTGGACAAAGGAGACAAGGGGAACGAAAGCTGCATATGTGTGTATGCAATTAGAGCTCTTAAGAACATAAGAAATAGGAGCAGGAGTAGGCCTTTCAGCCCTTCAAGCCTGCTCTGTCATTCAATACAATCATGGCTGCTCTTCTCCCTCAAATCCATTTTCCCATACTATCCCCATATCCCTTGATTCTCTTAGTATCCAAAAATCCATTAATACCTGTCCTGAATATCTCTACAACTGATCACCCACAGCTTCTGGAGTAGAGAATTCCAAAGTTTCATAACCTTTTGAGTAAAGAAACATCTCCTCATTTCAGTCCTAAATGGCCAGTCCCTTATTTTGAAACTGTAACTCCTAGTTCTAGGCTCCACAGCCAGGGGAAACATCCTACCAAAATTTACCCTGCAAAGCCCTTAATTTTATAGTTTCAATGAGATCACCTCTTAGTCCTTAGAATTCTAGGGAATATAGGCCAATCTATTCAATCTGCCTTCGTAGGACTACCCTCTTATCTCATGAATCATTTGAACCTTCAATGTACTCCTTCTAAGGCAAGTACATGCTTTCTTAGGTAAGGAGACCAAAACTGTGCACAATATTCCAGGTGTGGTTTCACCAAGGCCCTATATAATTGCAAAAGACTTCTTCACTCTTATGCTCCAATTTATTCGAAACAAAGGCTAACAAGCCACACTGCCTTTCCTAATTGTTTGTTGGACCTGCATGTTAACTTTCTGTGATTTGTGTACAAGGACAGCTAAACCCCCCCTGAATGCCAATATTCCCTAGCCTCCCAGTATTTAAAAAATATTCTGCTTTTCAGTTTTTTCCTACCAAAGTGATAACTTCACACTTCTCCACATTGTACTCAATTTGCCACATTTTTGTTCATTCACTTAACCTGCCTATGTCTCTTTACAGCCTGTTTGCATCCTCCTCGTTGCCTACTTTCCCACCTATCTTTGTGTCACCACCAAACGTGGACACTTTAAACTCAGTCTCCCCATCTCAGTCCTTGGCCCAAATCATCCAATCATGGTCAGAACCCCTCTTTCTGACCCTGATCAGACAAAAAAAAAAGCCACTTAGCTTCCTCTGATTTTTCTGGGCCATCTTCCAATGGAGGATCCTGCAGAACTCAATTAGCACAGGAAACCTTGGTGAGAGCAGCAGAGTGAATCTGTGCAGAAGCCATGGCCTCTTTTATGGCATTAGCTACCATATGTAAAGAGTTTAAACGTCCCAAAGCTTCGTTAAAAAGCTATAGAGAGAAGGTAAATGGGCAAAGGGGCAGGGTGGGTAAGGGAAGCGGGTAAGAGGGTAGGGTGAGTAAGGTAAGTGCGTAAGGGAGTAGGGTGGGTGAGGGGGTAGAGTGGGTAAGATGGTTGGGTGGTTGAGGTAAATGGGTAAGGGGTAGGTGGCAGCAAGGTAGGGTGGTAGGTGAGTAGGGTGGTGAAGTTGGGTCAGGTTGCACTGTGGGGGAAGTTGGGGGGATCGGGGGTCAGGGTGTAGTCAGGTGGATCAGGAGGAGTCAGATTGTGGGGGTTAGTCAGATTGGGCCGGGGGGAGTCAGAGGGCAGGAAGGTATTCTGGTGCTGGGGGCTAGTCAAGTCAGGCTAGGGGGTGTTGAGGGGTCAGCAGGGAGTTGGGAGGTTGAGTGGGGAGGTGGGGGGCTCAGTGTTAGTTACAGTAGGTCATTGTATAGTTTCCCAGAAGTTAGACAAGGATTTTTCTGGATAACATTTCTGGGCAACTTTTCAGATAATAAATTGGAATCATCCGAAGTCTCTAACTCTAACTCAGAATTGGAGACTTTTTCGGAGCGTCCTGGAGATCAGGGGAAATACCCATTGGAAGTTCAAACTTCCCGGGCAATTCCCATGGAGTCAGTGCGTTTGGACTTCCGAGGGGTCCTGTGGCTCATCTTGAGGGGTACGTCCAGCCTCCGACTAGTCAGAGACTGGAAGATCTAGGCTATTGACATAAATTGTAAATAGCTGTGGACCAAGCACAGATCCTTGGCATAGCCCACTATAATACCAACCTGAAAATGACATTTTTACTCCTAGTATCTGTTTTCTGTCTGTTGACCAATCCTCAATCCATGTGAATAAGATCATAAGACATAGCAGAAATTAGGCCATTTGGCCCATTGAGTCTGCTCCGCCATTCAATCATAGCTAATAAGTTTCTCAACCCCATTCTCCCACCTTCTCCCAGTAACCTTTGATCCCCTTACCAATCAAGAACCTATCTATCTCGGTCTTAAATACACTCAATGACCTGGCCTCCACAGCTCTTCTGTGGCAATGAATTCCATAGATTTACCACTCTCTGGCTAAAGAAGTTTCTCTTCATCTCTGTTCTAAAACGTCTTCCCTTTACTCTGAGGCTGTACCCTCGGGTCCTAGTCTCTCCTACTAATGGAAACATTTTCCCCACATCCACTCTATCCAGGCCTTTCAGTATTCTGTAAGTTTCAATCAGATTCCCCCCCCATCCTTCTAAACTCCATCGAGTATAGACCCAGAGTCCTCAAACGTTCCTCATATGTTAAGCCTTTCATTCCAGGGATCGTTCTCGTGAACCTCCCTCTGGACCCTCTCCAGGGCCAGCACATCCTTCCTGAGATACGGGGCCCAAAATTGCTCACAACATTAATTAATTACCTCAATCCTGTAAGACCTAACTTTGTGTAATAGCCTCTTGTGCGGCACCTTATCAAATGCTTTTTTAACAGCCGAAATACACTACTGGTTCTCCCTGATCTACTCTGCTCGTTATAACTGCAAAAACTTGTCAAACTGCTTTCCCCTTCATAAATCCGTGCTGACTCTTATCTAACCATATTATAATTTTCGAAGTGCCCTGTTACCACGTCCCTAATAATAGATTCTCACATTTTCCCTACTAGTTAGGTTGATGTCATCCTAACTAGTCCATACTCTGTTGCTTTCTTTCTCCGTTTTGTGTGAATAGCAGGGTTGTTTGCCACCTACCAATCTGGGGGTGGGTTTGGGGGGGGTTGGTGGCGGCATTCTAAAATCTAGTGAATTCTGGAAGAATTAGGGTGAGATTGTAGGTGCTGAACTACTTGGCCCTCTGCACCTTGGTGCAGCCTCTGCCTCCACTGTAGTTGTGGTGGGTTGTGTCATGAGGTCTTTGGCCTTCTCCTCATGGGGCTGAAGGGGGCACGATATTTGGGATGCCTACTCCAGTTGTCTTCCGCGCCAATTTCTCCTGCAACAGCGTAGGTAAGGAGTATGATATTGCAGAAGCTGAATCTCTGAAATAAACACAGAAAATGCTGGAAAAATGCAGCAGGTCGGACAGATTCTGTGAAAAGAAAAACTGAGTTAACTTTTCAGAACTGACAAAATTAAAGATGCGCTGGGGTGTTAAGCAAGTACCGAGGCAGGGAAAAGGGTGAGAGGGGAGGAAATAACAAAAAAGAAGCTCTGTGATAGAATGAAAGGCAGGAGTGAGTGACTAAATGGCAAAAGGGATTAATGAGAATGAGGCAAAAATGGGGTGGTGATGGAACAAGTAAAGAAACAAAAGATCATGTCTAGAGAAGCTTTAAATAGTAACAGCAGAATCATTACCAACATCTGCTGTCTGAAAAAAATGGGACTGGTGCTTATGATCTAAAATTGTTGCTGTAAATTGCATACTCGAAAGATGAGGGAGAGAATTCCAGAATTCCACCCCCCCCACCCCCCACCCCTCATAGGGGGGGTTTGTGCAGGGGCGAGAGCAGACCTGATCGGCGCCTCCAATCGGGTCCACACCGCCATTTTACGCCAATTAAGGCCAGCGTGACGCGCACCCAGAAGTGCTGTGTGCTCCCTGTGTGAGTGAGACTGCGGTGGGGGGGTCCCTGAGTCGGGAGTGTGCTGTTTTGTACATGCACGAAAGAGCGCAGAAATCTCTCTGAGGCACCTTAAAAATTTTAATAAAGAAAAAAAAAATTAAGACGTGTCCCCTCATGTGACAGCGTCACATGAGCTGGGACTTATCGATGAACTTTAATGAAAAAATGTATTTAATTTATAAACCCCTCATGAAACCTCATCCCACCCGTGGATGAGGTTCCATGAAAAATGCGAAGGCCGCCTGGGCTCTTCGCCTGCCCACCAACCTTAAGGTTGGACGGGCAGCTTTCTCAATAGGCTTACTTAGTTAATTAACAGCCTTAACAGGCCTTTGACAATTCAGTGGGCACACAGCCGACTCGGCTGCGCGCCCGCCAAACTGAAAATCTAAATGACGCATGGTGACGCCGGGACGCACACCCGAAGTCACCCCGTGTCATTTATGCACCTCGGTAAGCGGCCGAGACGAAGATTCAGTTCAGGTGTTTTTCCTTGTGCTTCTGTTGCACTTCTTTGGAACAATATGAGATCGAGGACAGAGAAGTGAGAGTGGGAGTGGAATGGAGAATTAAAATGGAAAGTGAATGGAAGTTCAGGGTCACACCTGTGGACTGAATGGAGGTGTTCAGCATAATGATCACCCAATATGCACATGGTCTCCCCAGTATAGAAGAGGCCACAGTGAGCAGCAAATATATTGAAAGAAGTACAAGTTAATTGCTGTTTTACCTGATAGGAATGTTTGAGGCCCTGGCAGGTGAGAAGGAAGGAGATGAAAGGGCAGGTGTCACATCTCCTATACTTGCATAGGGAGGTGTTTAGAGAAGTGGAATGGGGTTTGGGTGTGATGGAAGAGTGGACTGGGGGACAGAGAGGGAAGATAAAATAAAACTGGGGCTCAAGAGGGTGTGGGGAGATTTGATCAGAACAGAAAGGGAACTGCAACCATACATTTCAGTCTTGCATGACTGTCCAATGACAGGAATTACCAGGATGCTTTTAAACAGCACAACTGTTATTGCACTTAAAATTCCTGGGAGTTCAGCTGATTACATTTATTTTACACGAGTTATCTCAGAAGTAACACCTGCTCAGATACAAACAAACTTACCCAGGAAATGTCCATGCTACTCCCCTTGCTGGTGAACTGTTAATTTTTTCCGGCACTATAACAGTGATGTGGAGACTGAGGAAACTCAGAGCCATCTATATCTTTATTTATCCTTTTCAGTTTTTGTCCCGACCTTTGTTTTTGGAATATTTCCCCTTGAAAGCCAACACTTGTTGGAGATCTGTCGAATTCCAACAAATAACTGGGGTCTAAAAGCAGAAGTAAATTAAGACATGTCCATAAATGTGGATAGCTATTCAGATCAAATGTTCTCATTTTCTTTACTAAAGTATATATTAGTCAATGTTCTATTTTCCTGTCCACTATCATCAGTTGGCAGGCAGAGTGACAATTTAGGCTTCAGCTGAACCAGCAGAGGGAGTTATGCATAAGGAGGTAAAATAACTGGAATATATTTTGTGCTGTTCTAGTGTAACATCAGAGTTGAATCTGTGAGGTAGAAGTTAGTAAGCGATTTGCCCATTTCCTGGGTCCAAAATGGGTAACATTAAGTTGAATTCTGCAGCATGACATTCTGCAATGAAACATTTTGTGAAGCGTATCTGACACCATGTTGGTTCAGGCATCCCTGGCAGCCAGCTGCAGCAAATTAAGGCATCACTTAACTATGTTAGAACATATGAACATAAGAAATAGGAGCAGGAGTAGACTATATGGCCTCCAAAGCCTGCTCTGCCATTTAATATGATCATGGTTGACCTTTGACTTTAACTGTACTTTCCCACCAACTCCCCGCATTCATTGATTCCTTGAGAGACCAAAAAATCTGTCTGTATCAGCCTTAAATATATTCAACAATGTAGAATCCACAATCCTCTGGAGTGGAGAATTCCAAAGATTCACAACCCTTTGGGTCGGATTTTACACTCCCCCCGATGGTAGGTTTTAAGGTGGAAGGGCACATAAAATCCAGTGGGTGGCCTTCCCACTGCCCACCCACCTGCCCCTGCCCTGTCTGAAATTTGGCAGAGGGGTGTGGGAGGCCTATGCCACACAGGATTAATGGCCACTTTAAATGCACCATCCTGCCACTGCCAGTGATTTACTCCTGGCAGGGGGAGATCATGCCATGCAGGAAGCACGACAGCTTTGGCTGTGTGGACTGGTGTCATACAAAGTTACTGGGGAGCCTTCTTTGCAGGCCCCCTAGCCCCATCGGAGGCATCTCCCCCTTTCAAGGTCATGCCCCCCCCTCATTAACCTTCTCCTGCCAGGTCTCTTGAACTTTGCCGCCCACTCTCTTCGCTGTGACCCCCCAGTCCCAGATTTACCTTGTATCCTTGGCATGGTGGGACTGCATGTAGTCCCAGCAGTGGCCACAGCTCATGACTGGTGCTGCTGGGATTACAGAGCTGCCAGCCAATCATATGGCCAGCAGCTCTCTAAGGCTGGACTTCCACCCAAGATAAGGGCTGGAGTCTCAGCTTAAAGTAATTAACGCTGCTCCCATGCCCCTCATCACATTAGGATCGTGAGCTAGCTCCCCCTGACTTTTTTGACAGAGATGCAGGGACTGAGGCGCCCTGTAAAATCCAACCCTCCTCATCCCAGTCTTAAATGATTGGCCCCTTATCCTGAGACTGTGCCCTATGTTAATAAGAGTCCTTATTTAAATATGCAAGTCACGGATGCACTGTTTGCTTTCATTAGTCTCCCCATGACAAGTGGGAAGAGAATCACTGAATTGTGTCTGCATTGCAGAATTCCCACAGGTACAGGACATCACAGACTTCACACGTATTGCCCCATGTTCTCCATATCACAAATCGGCTGGTTCTCAATGTTTCCTCAATGTACACTTGCAGTGAATCAAGTAGGTCTGTCCCTGGTTTCCACCCTAAAGTCAGATGTTTTCATATTGCTCCAGTTCTCCTTACCCAAACTGCTCCACCCAGACCATTGGGTGGCAAAAGCAAAATACTGCAGATGCTGGAAATCTGAAATGAAAACAGAAAATGCTGGAAGTACTCAGCAGGTTAGGTAGCATCTGTGGAGAGAAACAGAGCAGGCCCGACACACCAGTGCGTAAAATGACGCCTTCCAAAGTCATTGTGATGTTTCATTCGGCCATTAACAAACTAATTAGTGTCATTGTTAATGTTGCCCATCCAACCTTAGGGTGGGCGGGCAGGCGAAAAGGCCAAGCGGCCTTTACGTTTTTTAGGAAACCTCATCCACGAGTGGGATGAGGTATCCTAAAGCTTTTATGAATCAAATAAAAAAGTTTTGTGAAATATAAAAACATATCTCATTTCACGTGACACAGTCACATGAGGGAACTTGTTTAAATTTTTTTTTTCCATTTATGTAATTATTTTAATAGCGATTCAATCTCCCTGAGGCAGCTCCATGCCTCAGGGAGGTTAAAGCGCTCTTTTGCGTGCATGCGTGAAAGAGCGCAGGCCCCTACTCTCCCTCCTCCCCCCGTCCGCACAGGTAGCGCTACGGCTTGTGTCTTATGCTGGGCGGGCCTCAATTGGCCCACCCGTGTAAAATGGCGGCGCGGAGCCGATCACGGGCGGCAGTTGGCTCTGCAACCACCCTCACCCGCTCCTGCCGAGCCTGCCCGCCCACTGACTGAAAAATTCAGGGCGATGTTTCAGGTCAATGGCCTTTCATCAGCGCCACTGGGTGACAGGCTGGCTGATGGAAGACAATGGCTTTTATTTTACATTGATGGGATGTGAGTGTCATCGGCAAGGCCAGCATTTATTGCCCATCCCTAATTGCCCTTGAGAAGGTGGTGGTAAGCCTCCTGCTTGAATACAACTGAAGGCCATTTCAAAGTGCGGTTAAGGGCCAACCACATTGCTGTGGGTCTTGAGTCACATCTAGTTCAGACCAAGTAAGGACAGCATATTTCCTTTTCCAAATAACATTAGTGAACCAGATGGGTTTTTATGTCAACCCTGTAGTTTCAATGTTAGCTTTTTATTCCAGATTTACTTAATTAACTGGATTTAAATCCCCCAGCAGCTGAGCATTTGAACTCTTGTCTCCAGATCATTAGTCCGGGCCTGTGAGTTACTCGTGCAGTATTTCTATCATTAGGACTAAGGTGTCGCTACCGCCCTAAGCCCCATGGTGGGGGTGGGACGGGGAATGCTTCCCGCCATGGAGGCTGCCAGGAATTTGCACAGTATTGCATGACCCCAGACTCATTAATTACGCATTTTGGGCTTTCCTGTTGCAAAGTATTTAGCTTGGCGGATGGGCGTGCGCCCAAAGGTTGGCGGGCAGGCAAAAAGGCTAAGCGGTCTTGGCACTTTTTAGGAAATCTAATCCACGGGTGGGATGAGGTTCCCTAAAGCAAATAAAAATAAAATAAAAGGTTTAAAATTTAACTAATAACATGCCCATTCTCATGTAACAGAGTCACATGAGGGGACATGTTTTATTACATATTTCAACTTTTTTTTCTCACATCACTTCATCTCCCTGAGGCAGCTCTGTGCCTCAGGAAGATTCTGAAGCGTGCGCTTGTACGCATGCGCAAAGTTTGCAATCGCCCCACTCACCCTCTCCCCCACCCCAACTCCCTGCACAGGCAGCGCTGAGCACTGACGCTCATGTTTCATGCTGGGTGAGCCTTAATTGGCCCGCCAGTGTTAAATTGCCTTCTAGCCTCGATCACGGGCAGCAGTCGGCTTCCCGACCGCCCCTGCCCACCCCCGCTGAGCCTGCCCGACAAGGGCTAAATTCTGCCCCGGCAGGATGGCACGCTCTCCGCCAACATATACAGGCGCCATATTCAAAAGGCCAGGAGGGACATCCTCTACCCAGCTGATTTGAGGAGGACGCCGAGTAGGGAGACCAAACCTACATGGGCGCAGGTCTCCAGGGCAGTCAGTGCCCAGGGCCTCCAGCACAGGTTAGCCCTCCAATGCCGCAAGAGGACGAATGACCTCATCCATGCCGCCAGAGTAAGTGAACCCTCAGCTGCTCACACTAACCACAATGAATGGTACAGGGGACATGGGCCTCAGTGGCAATGCCACAAGGTCATGCCTCATAGCCCCACTGCAGTCCATCCACTCTGCAGGTGGAAAGGCCACTGTGGCCCCCTCACCCTTCCACGCAGAGAACTCACAATGCTGTCCAGAAGGGGAGGCGGAGTGGAGGGGAGGGAAGGGTCTCAGGCATTGAGGGCATCAGCCAGACCCTCAAATGCCATCCCTTTCTGAACCTTATCCTTGTATGTGGATGGGCTCACTGCCCTGGAGGGTGCTGGCAGAGAACCCTTCTGGACAACCTGCTGTGTATCAATCACATGGCACACAATCCAGTGGGTTATCTCTAAGACTGGAAGCATCAGAAAGATACGCAAAATTGCTATGTACAATTGGATGTGAAATACAATTCCACTCAACCCCGTCTTCTCTGTTCTTTTTAGGCAGGAGAAGTTAAGTCATAATTTCCGAGAGAGAGAGGAGACAGGAGGGGGTCGGCAATACCTGCAGGAAGTGACTGAGTTCAAGGAGCGGGCAGCCCAGCTGGCAGGGGTAGAGCAGGACAGGGCCATTGGAAATGGGGAGACTGGCTTTCGGCCTCCATCCAGTAAGAATCCATGTATGTCATATAAGCCTCAGGGTCAAGTGTGCCTCCATATTGGAGGCAGCTCATGCTGTCACTCGCTTTCTCCTCTCTCACTTACAGGTGCCACCAGGAAGAGGGCAAGGCCTGAGTCACAAGAAGCCTTGTCCAGCTCCAACACATGCCTGAAAAGGAGCGAGAACATCACAGATGACCAAAGTGTACCTGGAGAAGCATCACAACAGACACCTGCACCCTCCACGAGCCCAGAGACACAAACCTCGGTGGGTATTAGCTCTAGTGCAGGACCGGTGGCTCACTCTGATGGTCCCCACACAGACAGGTGTCCGCAGCAGGAGGGGGCAGGGTCAGCTGAGCTCACTGGCACTTGGAGGAGTCCTGAGGAAGAGGCACTTGCAAGGTGTGAGTCTGATAACAGGCCTCTGGAACCAGCTTTCCAAATGATGCTGGAGAATCAGCAAGAGGCAGGGGAACATCAGGCAGAGGTGTTGGAGGCCCTCAACAGGGTGGCATGTGAGGCAGAGGAGGCCATCCGCCTACTGGCTAATGAAGTGGTGCCCGCATGTGCACGCATCGAGGTCTCCATGGGGAGGTTGGTGGACTCCATGGAGATCCTAGTGCAGCAGATTCCACCGTAGATGCACTCAGACCTGCACTCCATGTTACAAAGGTATAATAACGCTCATAATATTTTTCTGGTTTATTGCAAAGTAGGTTTATGGGAGGTTGTGTTTTTCTGTCTGTGTGTGTGATTTGATTACATTTTGTAGCCAAGCAGACTGCAAGTTGTAGTTATCAATTAAGTAAGGTGTAGAAGTGGTAATATGCTAATCAGTAAACATGGTTGGGGTCTTAGCATGTAAGGTATGACAGGAATTTGCATTTTTAGATAGATGAAGGGGTATTTGGATATCAAAAGGATCTCAGTTTGTTTACAAATAGACAGAGAGCAAGCTAAGGAATGGAACAAAAACAGAAAATGCTGGAAAAACTCAGCAGGTCTAGCAGCATCTGTGGAGAGAGAAAGAGTTAACGTTTCGAGTCCATACAAGCCTTCTTCTTTTGCTTTTATGCTAAGGAATGGGTTTATTTTTCACAAGGGTTACTGACAATAAATAGTAGCAACATAAAAGTTTTTATATTATGAGAAAGGTAAAGTTCCAAAGACATATGGAGACAGTAACATTTACATATTAAAAAGGGAGAAACATATATAAAGGAGAATGAGGCTATGTGTCAGAGGAAGGCATTGTAGGATCTAACAGACGTGTGTGAAGCCTCCAGTATTTGTGTATATGCCTGCTGAAACCGAAGCTGGAGAGAGCCATTTTGAACTCCGCTATCCAGGGTATTGTGTTAATTTGCTGGATCTGGTTAAAATCTAAAATCTATTTTTGGACCATTGCCTTAAAGGGGTGTAACTGGGAGTTAGGTTTAAAAGGGGCTTTAGGAGTTATTGTAGTAGTAATTTGTAGACCTATGTATGTGCTTGAAATCTTTTCTTTTGTTAATAAAAATTTTAATTTAGTTTTTTAAAAGATCTTTGAAAGTCTTGGTGGACTTATTACTTCTGAATTCAGGGCACGCATCTCGAAATAAATACAAATTGCAAAACCGTTGTGATAGCGCAATCAAGTTTCCCTCGTGGATTTGATCCACCTGGCACACATCATCTGCCATGTCATAACACTCCACCATTGTAGCCAAGTGGCAGCTTCTGCAGTGGTGGTGCAAGAAGCGGACAGGACCCCTTAACACCCTCTAGGTGCCCCTTCACCTTAAGGTGTCAGGCAGGGACCGTCAGGCACCCAAAGGGAGGAGGAGTGGCAGCTGGACACCCCTGGGACCTCCACTCAGGACACTCAGAGGTTGCCTGGTCCTCCTGAATCCCCTTTGCCTGTAACCCCTTCAACCATGACCACAGAGGGAACAGCTGGCCCACAGCAGGACAGCCAATGTAAGCCATGGCCCTCCAGGCTTCAGCTCTCCAAAGAATGGCTGCCAAGGTCATCCAAGACAACAGGGCGGACCCCTGCTGTGGATATTGGGGGTCAGTTTGAAGAAGTGGCAGGGAGAGGAAAATTAAGAAATACTGAAATCACAATTGGCTGCATGGGTGAACAATAGTCACAGATATCAAACATCAGTAAATATATTCATTTTAATCATGTCTAATGTGATGATTTAGCTTTAGTCCTTAAGACTGAGCACTCCCCCCACCCCTTCATCTTCCTGGGCACATCCCACACATGCCCAGAATGAGGCATCTGCAGGAGGCAAAGGTATATGTAAGGGCCCTTACAAGCCATGTGCAAGCGCTTCCCCCACACGCTGAACCTTTGCCCTTCAAACTCTCATGAGTCCCAGGACCCTAGCATTGCAAAGTCTACATGCTGGGGTTCCCCTTCAGTTGTCCAGTTGAGATGATCTGCATCTCTGCCCACCCCTGATGACCCAACTCCCATGCAGCATCTCGAGATCTCTGCCACGAGGCACTGCATAGCTGTAACGAGCCCCACCGACCTTCTACCTGTGCTCTAACACCTTTTCCCTCCCTCCAATCACCCACACCTCTCCCCCATAACTATTGACACCTCCCCCCCTCGCAATATCATGCTCAACTTCCCCACCGTCACACTTCAACACTCCCCCATCACTTTCAGTAACATTCAGGTCAATGTAGAGGTCCCCTTCCTCCCCGAGAATTCCACCCCCATTACCATTGACTTGCCCGCTCTTATCCTGCCCACGGCCTAAGTCCATGTTCATCTTCACGTCCCCACCAACAACCCTCCACGCCCCTTCATGTGACATCGCAAACCCTCACCATCCCGGCTCCCACTGCCCCCTTTAACGCCAATCACCCCCTCCTACCACAGTTACCCTCAGTTTGCAACCCAGGAAACCACCATTGACTTCACCAACCCCTCCCTGTGAACCCCTTCACACCTCTACAACCCTCATGCCCATTCAGACCTCTACTCCCCCCGATGCCTCTTCAAACCTGCACAGGACCCAACCACCGACCCCCACATTCCACAGCCCAACATGGCCCTTCCCACACTCTGCTCTGTTCCGGTTGACCTCCCCCGCTCCCACGCCCTCTCGTCCTGAATCCCTGCTCCCGCCCCTGCCCCGCTTCTCCATTCCTCTCCTCCCTATCTTTACCCCCCCACCACCCCCACCCCACAGACCCTTGCCTCCCGCAGCCTTCCACCTGCAGCTGGAAGATCCAATCCTGGGGGATGTCTCTAAACGTAGATCCGATCCTTGGGGGGAGTGGCCATGCTGAGAACAACCACCTCCTGGAAGCTGCTGCGTTGAGAAGATCCACATGGTAGATGCTCCACCCGCCCACTGCTGCATGTGGTGTTCCAGGGTCCAGTTGCTGGAGGCCTCCATCTTCTCCTCATTCCCACGAGCTGCCCAAGTCCTTCTTAAGGTAAGCCCCACGTTGGTCCAGAGATGTTCTGGACTGCTGTGATTTCCCACTGGTGTTACGGACGGTCAGGCATGGGGGTTGATTCCAGTCGGGCCTTCATCTGCATCCCATTAGCGGGGTGCAAATCGGTTTCCCGCCAGCCTCCGGCAGGCCTTGGTGCGCGGTAGCGAAAGATCCCGCCATCATTTCATGGCATTAAACCAATTTTTGGGATTCCAGCCACATTCTCCAGCAACCCCCTGGCACCACCCCCCACCCCGCCGGCTGTCATTAAACCTGCCGCTGCAGACATGGGAGAATTCCGCCCATAGTCACAATACTATCAAATCCCCTCACCAACTGGCTCATGATTCCTTTCAGAAGCCCAGGCACTGATGCAGAGCAGTAACGTAATGAGAGCCATACAATAATAGAGTTCTGATTGAGAAAATCATTCATGCCCTGAAACAATGGTCCTGTTATCTGGATAGCTCAAGGAGTTTGGCTGTATTGCCCAGTATAACTGTCAAGATTCATAGTCATTGCTGAAAGCTCCAAAATCTTATACAATGAGGAGTTGCCATGGATTTTCCTGAGAGGAATAAGTGGAGCAAGAAGATGAGAAGAGAATGAAGAACCAGTGAGTGCAGAGAAACAGCACAGTTCAGTCATGCTGCAACCTGCCAAATCTGTAAACCAGTAGATTATTAAGGATAGATTCTCCTGAACCATTATTCCCTTGCCTCGAACACCGGTAGTGTCTATAAGGGTCCAATGTGAAATTAGATTGGTTTACATTAATCCAGTTTTTAGCGAGCAGAAATTTATAGTGTAGAACTGGCCCTAATTTGGCGTCACTTGGCACTCAAACAAGTTTATATGGCTGATATTGGATATGTAACAATACCAAACTGATACACAGGCACATTGTTGGGGCAGTGTTCACGGAGTTTCTCTGTTTCTGGCTGTGCCATACCTGAATGATCAATTCACACTGGGGGCTGGATTAATGCCATGGAGACGCGAAACAGGAGCTGGGCCTGTTTCTGTGTCAGAACCCAGCCTCCTGTGAGAAACTGACTGAAGTTCAGATTTTTACAGGGGTGAGCCCTTAATTGACACCGTTAGGGGTTTCCTGTCCAATTAGACCAATAGAAGTGGGTCAGATGAAGCGTGGGACCCATTTAGACATTCCATGGCAGCCATCATTGAGGCTGCTGGTTGTCCTCAGCAAGAGATTTGCGGTTTGTGCCAAAGCCCCCCACTGCACCAGAGGGAAGCAAGATGTCACAGTGGAGCCAGAGGCCTGGAACCCAGGGCAGGACATCGATGTCGACCTGGATCTAATTATGAGGCTGTGAGAGAGAGGAGGGTGGTCCTCTTCCTGGAGGCTTGTAAGAGGAGGCCACCTTGTCATGCAGGAGGGGAAGTAACTCTAATCAGAGTCATCTCCCTCCTCCTCCTCTTCTTCCTCCCCAATGAGCTGTGTCTTCTTTCCAAGACTTCACCATCCTCAAGGTCCAGGCCTCTCATGAGGGCAATGTAATGGAGAGTGCAGCAGACCACCACAATGACTGAGACCCTTGCAGGAGGGTGTTGGAGGGCCCCACCCAATCCATCCAGGCACTGGATCCAGTGTCCTCTGAACCTGTGATGCCCTATCAGCTGTGAATCTGATGTGTTGCCCAGCCTTATAGACACTGAAGCCTGGGTGATGCACTGGTGAGTATCCACCTATGAGATGCTGCAGAGGTCCACAGCTGACCCTCAAAAGGATCTAGAGGTGAAGGAATTCATGGCCACAGTGACCTTGGCTGCTATTGGCAGGGCATGACGATCAGTGGTATAAGGTATGAGGTCCAGACTGATGAGGGCACAGATGCCTGTGGCCATCTGCTAGAGAGTCACTGACTTCTTCAGCACTGGTTTTCAGTCATGTCCAGATATTTTTGCCTCTGCCTGTAGATCCTGTGTTCAAGGCATTGTCTCCTCCATTGTGCCCCTTGTACCTCTCCTATAGCCTCCTGATGCCCAGTGCTCTGCCTTTCCTGTACAGGCCACTGCTCCTCATTCCAAAGGCCTCAGTTTCTGAGGGTGCCGCACCTAGTTTCAGCTGTAGCCTTGCTGGTGCTCAGGTGGAGTCCAAAGGGCCTTGCCCACTGCACTGATGCCCACAAAATGGCAGGAAGGTGATGACCCCCTGAACTTCGAAAAGTTCTGACTTGTGATGGACTGCTGCAACTTTATCTCCAAAATAACTTAACATTTAGACTTTCAAAAAGAAGAGTTTCAACAACTTTTCTGGCCTCAATGACTCGTCCCCAACTTGGGCCATGCCTTCTTTCAGCAGTTCTGAGGTTGACGGCTCCAAAATGCCGGCTGCCTCTACCAAATTTTGTTACCATAATGAAGTTTGTAGGTTTATTACATTTTGGGACAGCAACTTTAAATTTAGGGTAAATAAAGGGTGTCATATGACCTGTTCTACAGTAAGCCTGATGGTCTGACTGCTAGAGATCGAAGGAAGGCTTAATTGTTTTACTGAGAAGAAGGTGCAAGGTTTTTTCACTTGGAGACAATGGCAGCTATCTCTGGGCTTACAATGAGTAGACTCTGAGTCTCCCAGAGTCCCAGCAGGGTACTAGGTTGTAAATAGTTGTGCTGTAAACTATCCATTAAATTTTAAGATAAAAGACAGTTGGGATCAAGGGTAGCTAATTAGCATTTCTAACTGGATGTAAGGTTGATATGTTTCATTTTGTCATAAGGAAGAAGGTAGAGGAAGCTACTTTGAGATCAGGTTACTGGCTTCCCTACAAATCGATGAATATCACAAACTGACAGCAGTGGTACTGTGCAGTCAGCAGAAAGAAAAGGCTGCTTAATTTTGCAAGCTACCACAGTCAGAGGCAAGGGGGAGATAGTCTCTAGACAAAGAGATGAATCCTGCAGCCTTCTATTGATTCCAAGGAATTTGTTCTAGCATGGCAGGGGGAAGAAGAAAAATCAGGACAAACTTTATCACTGGAGGTGTATTTAAGAAACTCTCCAAAAACTGAGAAACATGACTGGAAATGGTCACTAGAAGTTACTACTTGGTGAAGAAAGGATATGGGAATGCAGTGGATTGTTTGCTATAAGGACTGTAATACCATAGAGTGTGTGATATGTGACAAGTATAAGATAAAAGGGAAATGTTCCTCTCTGCAATTTAAAGTATAGCTGCGTACAAAAAGAAAATAGTGTTTAGTCAATAATGCATTTAGTCATTTGTTATAGTAAATGTTTTGAAACATGAACTCTTGTATCATTCTTTCAGCTATCAACTGGAAATTTAATCTCTTTTTAAAAGTTATAGGTCTCTACAGGGATTGTAACAATTGTAAAAAAAACTTAGAGTCATAGAGGTCTACAGCACAGAAAAAGGCCCTTCAGTCCATCTGCGCCAGTCAAACAAGTACCTAACTATTCCAATCCCATTTTCCAGCACTAGGCCCATAGTCTTGTATGCCATGACATCGCAAGTACACATCCAAATACTACTTAAACGTTATGAGGGTTTCTGCCTCTACCACCCTTTCAGGCAGTGAGTTCCAGATTCCCACCACCCTCTGGGTGAAAAAATGCTTCCTCACATCCCGTCTAAACCTCCTGCCCCTTACCTTAAATCTATGCCCCGGGTTATTGATCCCTCCACCAAGGGGAAAAGTTTCTTCCTGTCTACCCTACCTATGCCCCTCATAATTTTATACACCTCAATCATGTCCCCCCTCAATCTCCTCTGCTCCATGGGAAATAAACCCAGTCTATCCAATCTCTCCTCATAACTAAAACTCTCCAGCCCAGGCAACATCCTGGTAAATCTCCTCTGCACTCTCTCTAGTGCAATCACATCCTTCCTATAATGCGGATTCTAGAACTGCACACAATAGTCTCTTCAGGCAGGCATTTAACAAGTCCTTCATGATCTTAATTGGCCTCAACAGGAGCTCAGGCGAGTTCACAGCCTCACGGACCCCCACCACCCCCACCACTTGGAGGTGGGTGTCAACACCAGTTATGCCATTGCCATTATTTTATGTTGCCCTTCTCCATTCTGTCTTGATTCAGGCTGCAAAAATCCAGTTCTGGGTGCCTGCAGTGAAAACAGTACCATTCCTCAGAAATATTTACTCTCACTTTGATAATCACAAACATTTTAAAGAAAAAAACATTTATTACCATGGCCAGGTATCATAATGGGTCAGATTTTGCTGTCAAAATAATATTGAAGCTAATGACACCTAAGCGGCTGGGGAATCTGTGAGAAGGGGCGGGCAGGTGTGGCGGCATGATGTCCGCCGGGTCCAATGGCGACCAAAGGGCCGATTCAAATCCAGCCCAGGCAGCCCCTGGAAGGCTGCCACGGAAGGACACTGAAGCCTCCATGGATCCCATTGCAGTTGGACATGGCAGGCGGGAGGACAGGTCACAGGGCAGTCGGATGAGTGCCTCGCTGCCCTCCTGGAGGAGGTTGCAGACAGAAAGGAGGAGGAGGCCCCCAGACCTCACCCAAAAGGCCTGGGAGGCGGTGGCACCTAGGGTCAGCAGCCATGATATGGTGAGGTGCACATGGGCATGGGTCACTTTGCAGAACAGTTACGAGCTGCCCATCCCCCCCGTGGACCTCAGGGGTGTTAAAGTGTGAGTGGTAAATGTCAATGAGGCAGCAGCTGGCCAAGGGGGTGAGCCTTGGCTGCTTGGACTGAGTGCCTTGCCGCTCCAGGGTCATGAATCAGTTGTGCCCTGCGAGGTGCTCCTCAGGTGGGGTTGGCCAGGCTGTAATGGCGCTGCATCTAGAGAGTGGACAAATCAATGATCCTCTATCTTTTCAGGAAAAGATATCCCATAATAATATTGAGAAGTCACGGACTGGCGGGGGGCGCCCACACCTCCTAATCCTCACGCATTATGAGCAGGAGGCCCTGGAGCTGGAGAGGCACCATGCATCTCGGTCAAGTGGCTGCAGTGAGGTTGGGGTGCCAGATAAAGGTAAGAGCGTAGTGCACTGAGGTGAGAATGTCAGCTATTGCAACAATTCTAGTGTAGTCCCAATATTGATGTGAGTCTCGAACCTGGTGTCCCCATTGATAATGGAAAGACGAGGGCACCATGATGTAAATCTCTGTCTCACCAGGGTGCCTGGCATGCACAGTGACAGTGTCATGAGTTAAACTAATAACGTCTTTCTTGTCCCTTTTAGGCTAACTAGCAGGCGCTCGCAATGAGGAGCGTGAAGGCCCACCCCTGACTCCAGAGGACCACCATGCTGAGCACACACATGCGTCACACTCTCTCTGTCAAGCAGGCATCAGCGCAGATACCAGCACCTCAGTAGGCATAAGACTACAGACTGGTATCTCAGTGCACATTGGTGAGAGCACTTCACACTCGCTTGAGGTGCAGGCGGTGGCAGAGAGTGCCTAGGTTGCCGGCAGTTGGAGGGCTGCTAGGGACCAAGACAATGCTCAGTCGATGGTTAATGATATGCCTCCGGAGCCATCCATTGGCTGATGCTGGAAGTCCAGTGGGGTGTGCAGGAGGATCTGGCAGAGATACATAAGGGTATATGTGCCATGGTCTCCGTTGTGGAGGAGTCCCTGGGGAGCATGACCACTGCATTGACCCTTATGGCCGAGCGCAATGCCTCCTCCATGGAGAGAGTGGCGACTTTCATGGAGAGGCTACTTCTGGAACTGAATAAGGAATCCCTGGGAATGCGTTCAGACCTGCAAGCCCACACACCGACAATGACCTCAGCTGGTCAGTGTCAGTGTGGGAGATGTATTGGGCACCCAGTATCCCAGCTAGGTGCCCACCCATCAATGGTGAGCAGGGAGGTCCAATGTGACCTTATGTTGATGCATGAGCTGCCTGTCGCCTCTGCAGGCTCCTCTCAGGGCGCTCCAGATGAGGGCAGCAGCTCCTCTGCCCCTTTGCCAGTGACCATGGCATCTGATGAGGCTGCTGCTACTGGGGAGGTGCCAGCCGTGCCACTGGCCACTTCCTCCAAGGCGGGGCCACCACAGGCTCCATGAGCCACAGGACGACTGCCAAGGTCATCAAGGCCAACAAGGCAGCAGAGTCCACAGGCTGTCTCTAATGCTGTGCCAGTGATGGGGAAGCACCTAGATGTAGCACCCGCAAACATAAATGTAAAGTACCTTAAGCACAAGACAGGCTTACCACGGGTGATATTTTGATCCCCCATTTTGCTTTAAATTTTTCAATGGTGTGATTAAGAACACCAGTTAATGTTTATTTCAGCTATGTTTCACATTCACAATTAAATGAGATGTTATTTTGTGCTATTGGTCTCTGTGTGCTTCAGTTGTTCTGTCGGTGCAGGGTAAATCATTATGTAATGATGGACATGTGTTTCCTGAAACTTTATTGCACGGACACAGAGTGTATGTTGTTGGCCAAGGAAAAGGTCCTGTCAGGGATTGATCATGGAGCCTGCAGCCCTGGCATGTGGTGGTGGTTCTTATTTGGTAGGCTAGCTGAAGGAGCGTTGGATCAAAGTGTCCCAGGTGCCCATGCCTCCCTGGAGGTTACCCAGGTCAGCGTCCATGCCCTCAGCGTTCTCCTCACCATGCTCGTCTTTGGACTCACTACTGGACTCATCATCTGTGGCCTGTGCAGCTGCGTCAAGATCTTCTTCCTCCACTGTGTCCCCCTTGCCAGTGCCAGATTGTGCAGGATGCACTCAGAATGCATATCAGTGACTCCCGCTCTGGGGGATATTATAGTGCACCTCCTGAATGGTCCAGGCATCGGAAGTGCATCTTGAGATGACCTATGGTTCACTGTACCTCAGCCCTTGTGGAGGCATGGCTCCTGTTGTACCGCTGCTCGGCATCTGTTATTGGATGGTAGAGAGGTGTCATCAGCCACCTTTTCAGGGGATAGCCCTTGTCACTCAGCAGCCATCCATCAAGCCGGGCTGGAGCACTGAAGAGCCTCGGCACCTGGGAGTGCCTCAGGATGTAGGCATCATGGGAGCTGCTAGGGTGCCTCGCACAGGCTTGGAGAATCTGCATCTTGTGATCACACGCTATCCGCACATTCATGGAGTGGAAACCCTTCCTGTTGGCAAAGGCACTTGGCTCACCCGCTGGCGCCTTGATGGCCACATGTGTGCAATCGATTGCACCTTGGGGGAAGCCAGCAATCGCTGCAAAGCCTCTGGCTCGCTCTTCCTGGCTGGCCTCGTCCATACGGCAGTGAATGAAAGTGAATGCATGCCTGAACGGAGTGTCTGTCACCAGCTTGACGCAACTGTGGATAGCTGATTATGAGACTCCACAAAGATCCCCCACCGAGCCCTGGAAAGCCCATAGAAGTTGAGGGCCACTGTGACCTTCAGGGCCACTGGCATGGGATGTCCGCCCACACGGTTGGAGCTGATCTCTGGCCCGATCCCCTAACAGATGGAGGTCACTGTCTCCCTTGAGAGACGGAGCCTCCTTTGGTACTGCACCTCAGGCATATTGAGGTAGCTGCATCACCGCCTATCAGCCCTGGCAGCAGGGTAATGATGTCTTCTGCAGCCCCTTCCACCTTTGACATCCTGTTAGCCCTGCCCCCTTGTGCCTGCGCCTCTCCTCCCACACGTCGCTCCCCTGGAAGCTGCATTGGGACACCTGGCCTTCTCTCCCTTCTGCCCCTCTCTTCCTCCTCAGAGGAGGTGCCTCCAGCGGAGTCTACAATCCCCATTACCAGGGTTATGGAAGGCTGTCTGATACTTGGAAGGGCCCATGTGGTCTGAATCCTCCTGGAGCCTAGGAGACAACAACAAGTCCTGCAATGAAGCCTAATAACGCTCTGGATGCAGCTCTGAAGCGTGATGAAGCTGTCCAGTTCACAGAAGCAACAGCAGCAAGTTATATCCAAAACTCCTCATTACATGCATTGACAATGCCACTGACCCTTCTTATCCCACCTGTGGATGAGCTTTTGCTAATTGTGGCCTGCCGCCTGCCCATTTTGCTCATGCGAAGGCCAAAAAATTGCATGGGCTACATAAATTCAGAGACAATTGGTGTGTCAAGGGCCTTAACTGGCCTCTGAATTAATGGTGGGCGTGCCTCCATCTCCATCGCGCGCCCACCTAGCGAAATATCACAAGAATGCACGTTGACGTCGGCATGCTAAGCTGACATCTTCGCGCGTTATTTCATGCTCGAGCGGGTTGGGCGTGCACCCGCCTGCCTAGAGAAAAATTCTGCCATAGTGTTATTCATATACACATGATACAGCAAGTTCAGGCAAGGGGCTGGTGTGTGGTTAAATGTGAATAGCCAAAAGTTAGTGTGCCACTCTGCTATTAGCTGCACAAGAACAGCATTTTTCAGTCTCCCTCACCATTGACATGCACTGAATGACATATGAAGTTGCTTCATTTCCATGGTAGATATGGGCTATATTGACTTCAGATACTTAGGGGCAATACTGGAGCAAATACCCTTTTAATGATGGGCTGAATGTCAATGATTGACCATTAATTTTTCTGGCACTGAAAATGAAATATTATAAGCGTGAAATCTCATTCCATTAGGTTGTAAATTATTTTAGGAGGTTTTTAAAATGTCAGTTTTTTAAAATTCTCAGTTTTCTGCTTCTTTTCTCTTTATTAATCCTATCTTTCTTTCTTTATTTCTCGTTCTGTGTCTGATTTGACATTGAACTGACGTCCTTCAATTCATCAATTTTCTCAGTCTTAATTGCTCTTAATTTCCAATTCCTTAACTCTCTTTGATTGGGGAGATACTGTGTTGGTTGCCCTTTTACTCAGGTCCCAGGTGCCCTGTTTCTCTCATTGTAACGTTACCAGCTCACATTCAGTAAATTAGTGGCTACTTGCATTGAAGGGTCATGGACACAAGTCGAACTAAACGTTCGACTTGTTAGGTGCCCTGCTGCAGCAAAATCTGGGCCAATATAATATTCAGTTCAGATGTGTATGATTACCAGCTTGAATCTGGCCAGAAGTTAAGTTATGAATACTTCAGAGTTCCAACTTTAATAAAAAAGATAATATTCAACTAACACCTCTGCTTGGGTAGCTGTAGAAGATCTTACAGTACCATCATAAATCCAGCATTAATGAACGCGTGCAGTTAAAATCTCCTTTATCCAGAAGTCATTTGTTAATATATCTTTGATAATTACCACGTGTATATTAGATATACAACTATACTTAATTGTTGTTTTGCACCCTAGTGCTTTTGAAAAGGATCAATGGCACTTGCACAAAATTGCAAACTTCAGGAAAATGTGTTAATTCAGTTCTTGTAACAGATAGTGTCCAGAGCCTTGTTTCTTATTCATGCCTCGCACACGCTGAATTCCTTTAACTTTCTTTGCTCTGCAGAAGGGACTTTTATTCACTTTCTTCCCAGAGAGGTTAGTTATGTAATTGACCTTAGTCAGAAAGAGGTCCATTGTCCTCTAAACCTTCCAGGGAAACACATACTTAACTCATGATGGGCATCTACTGTATCAATGTTGAATGTCATTAACAAGGAGACTCAACCATCCCAGATAATCATCTCCACAGGACAGTGCCAATTTCCTCAGAGGTTTGAATGCAATCTACCTCACAAAAGCTGGCCATCTTTGCCACTGGAGGGTTTATTTCTCTTAGCTAATCCTATTACTAGCCAGACAGATTAATACAATATGTGAGAGCAAGCATATTATAAGACTTTCAAGTCACTAGCTCTTTTCATTTTAGTGCATTCAGCAAAACAATATATTAACAGCTCAGATATTCTCTACTGATTTCTATTTTGATTGGACACTGCAATGATCTGCCTGACAGTAAAGAAATCTAAAGGGAGCAAAGAATCCACCTGTCCTATCTGGACAACTAAATAAATATTAATTGTTTAATTATCAATTTGCAACATTATTTTCCATAAGTTTACTACAATTCTGGAGGTACATCAAGGCGGAAATGTTTTTGAAAACCACTGCAGGAATTTAATGAGTGAGATGTAACATTTGCTAAAGTTTTGTGCTCATCGGGAAGAAAGAACGTGCATTTATATGGCGCCTTTCACCATACAGCTGATGGGTGGCACTCCATTCTAACCATAAGCATTGACAAGATTATTGAAACACTGCAGACTACATGTTAATGAGTGGATATCTATACATGTGCCATGGCATCTCCATGAAGTAACAGGCAGCTAAGAACTTCCTCACTATTCATCGCCTCCTGAATCTCAAAGGGTTAAAATCACCCATTCTTAACAAATGTGGTCCTTTCCTGCAGCAAAAGTTAGAGGATACAAAGAGGAGGAAGATGATAATGACAACTGGAAAAATGAGGAAAGAAACTTCTTTCTGGTGGACTACTTTGCTGACGGTGGTGATAGGAGCCCAGCACATCAGTGCAAAAGATAAGGCTGAAGCAATTGCAACAATTTTCAGCCAGAAGTGCCAAGTAGATGATCCATCTCGGTCTCCTCTGGAGGTCCCCAGCATCACAGATGTCAGTCTTCAGCCAATTCGATTCACTCCACATGATATTAGGAGAGGGCTGAAGGCACTGGATACTGCAAAGGCTATGGGCCCAGACAATTTTCTGGCAATAGTACTGAAGACTTGTGCTCTGAAACTTGCAGTGCCCCTAGCCAAGCTGTTCCAGTACAGCTACAACACTGGCATTTACCCAGCAATGTGGAAAATTGCCCAGGTATGTCCTGTACACAAAAAGCAGGACAAATCCAACCTGACCAATTACCACCCCATCAGTCTACTCTCAATCATCAGTAAAGTGATGGAAGGGGTCATCAGCCGTGCTATCAAGCTGCACTTGCTGAACAATAACCTGCTTACTGACGCTCAGTTTGGGTTCTGCAGGGTCACTAAGCTCCTGACCTCATTACAGCCTCAGTTCAAACATGGACAAAGAGCTGAACTCCCGAGGTGAGCTGAGAGTGACTGCCCTTGATATCAAGGCAGCATTTGACTGAGTGTAGCATCAAGGAGCCCTAGAAAAATTGGAGTCAATGGGAATCAGGGGGCAAACTCTCCAATATTGGAGTCATACCTAGCACAAAGAAAGATCATTGTGGTTGTTGGATATGAATCATCTCAGTTCCAGGACATCACTGCAGGAGTTCCTCAGGGTAGTGTCCTAGGCCCAGCCATCTTCAGCTGCTTCACCAATGACCTTCCTTCCATCATAAGGTCAGAAGTGGGGATGTTCACTAATAATTGCACAATGTTCAGCACTATTAGCAACTCCTCAGGCACTGAAGCAGTCCATGTCCAAATGCAGCAAGACCTGGACAATACCCAGGCTTGGATGACAAGTGGCAAGAAACATTTGTGCCACACAAATGCCAGGCAATGACCATCTTCAACAAGAGAGAATCTAACCATTGCCCCTTGACATTCATTGGCATTACCATCACTGAATCCCCCACTATCAACATCCTGAGGTTTACCATTGACCAGAAACTGAACTGGACTAGCCATATAAATACTGTGGCTACAAGAGCAGGTCAGAGGCTAGGAATCCTACACAATCACAGAATTGTTATGGCGCAGAAAGAGACCATTTGGCCCATCGTGTCTTCACCGGCTGTCCAAATGAACATTGTGACTTAGTAACATTCTCCTGCTTTTTCCCCATACCTTTACACATTGTTTCTATTAAAATAAGCATCTAATGCCCTCTTGAATACCTCGATTGAACCTATGGTAAGTAACTCACCTCCTGACTTCAAAGACTGTCTGCATCTGGACAGATGGGAATTAATGAGACTTAAAAAGATTGTGGAGTAATATTTGCTCTCTCTGTTTTGCTACACAAAAGCTAGTTTTCTTGTGTAACAATTCTTGTAGACACCAATAAATTTTAAAATGATATCTCAATTCCACTGACCAACTGAAGAGATAACACAAGATCTCAAGTTTTATGACTTTTATTGTAATAAACAAACTAAAAGCAACAGTATCTAAACACTGTTCTGTTGGAAGCTTATGCTGGAAAGTACAGAAAAGAGCCTGCATTCAACTTCTAAAATTATCGGAAATCCCCTTCCAGGATTATACTTTACTCTGCCCCTTAAGTGGACAATTAATTCTCCAGGACCCAGTCCAAAGCTATCCTCAGCTCCCAATGGCTTGCCTCCATTTTCCTTTTCCAGGCAGGTATTTTTTCATCCTGAGCTGACTTGCCCAGTAAGGATTAGCCCTCTGAGATTCCTCCCTCTATCCAAAGTTAGGCAAATCTACAAGTCTCTTTAAATCCTCATGAACTTGGTCACTTCATTTTTAGTATGAGCTCCCACCCGCATTCTGTATGGTGAACAATAGAGACTGGTTGCCTCTTTCTCTGCTCCCTCTCTCTCCCAGATTCTGACCTGTCAGGTTCAGTACTATCTTAGGAAAAACCTGCAACCTGATCCTACATTGACTTCCTATGGATTCTTCCCCTCTCAAAGTTCATTTCCATGGCAATGTGAGTCAGTCACATGGGCCTTGTATCTGGGTAGAAATGCGAAATAGTTATCATCTAGATCCCTCAGCTCCATTCTATTTTAGAATTAAATAGGCATTTTAAAGTATAACCATTTATAAAACTTGAAATTCCCAACATCTCCCGGTGAGATACGAAGTCTTAGGGCTGGATTTTTGCAGAGCTGGGAAGACTCTGAAGATCTTTAAAAATGGCAGGTGGGACCATGGTGCAGAAGACCTGCTCCATTTCCGACAGATCCAGTTATGTTGGCATAGGGGAGAGGGCATGGTGTGACTCACACAGAAGGGAAATCTGGGGCAGAATTTTCTGCCTGTCGGGCGGGCGGGCCCGACCCAATCTCCGGCGGGCAGGGAGCCGATCCCGGCCAGAGAAGTGGGCCCCTCCACCATTTTATGTGGGCGGGCCAATTAAGGCCCGCCCAGCGTGACGTCTGGCGGGAAGCGCTATGCGCTCCCTGTGCAGGCGAGGGAGGATGCACGAAAGAGCGCACATCTCCCTGAGGCAAAGTGCTGCCTCAGGGAGATCGCTTACACTTTTAGAAATATGAAAAATAGAAAAAGAAATTCCCTAACATGTCCCCCTCATGTGACAATGTTCATGGGACAAGTTCATAATTTACATAATAAGTTTATTAAACTTTTTAAAACCCTACATGAAACCTCATCCCACCGGTGGATGAGGCTTCATGTTTTTTTCTATTGCCCGCCGGGGCTCCTGGCCTGCCCGCCAACCTTAAGGTTGGACAGGCAGATCCTTTAATTGTATAATTGATCCTGTCGATGGCCTCAAGTGGCCATTGACAGGTTGGCGGGCCCGCAGCTGATTTTGCTGCGCCCCGGCCTTCCTGAAAATTTAAATGGGGCGGGATGACGTCGGGGGTTCCGCCCATTGTCATCGTGCATCATTTTACGCATCAGTGAGTGGGCCCTGCCCCCTGCTCGCCGACAGCAAAATTCTGCCCCTAAGCTCAGGAGGACCATTTGAACTCTGTGCTGAGTTCAAACAGGCCCCATTTTGACTGTTGGAAGGGCTTTAACCCACAGTGTGGAAGTCACGAATTGATGGAGTAGATGCTGTTGAAGGGCGGATGATGTCTGTATAACTGTCATGAACTGAAGCTTTTAAAATGCCCAGCTCTTTAAACTTTAAAAAAAACAGACTTCAGGTATCACTGTGAGTTAAAATAAAACTCTCTGTTAGGACACTTTGATTGACAGGCCATCTGCTGCAGGTTAGAAAAATCAGTAGCATCTGCTCATGCACTTCCAATTGAGTTCTTTGACATTTCCCCATGGGCTATTATTATGTCTTTATGAATGCTTGCCTGAGTTTCAATGCTACAATTATTTCAGCAGAGAGTTCTGTGTTCACAGCTTGACTGACAGTTTAAAAAGGCTTTAAAGGATTTGTGGGTCTGAATAGAAGCTTTTTTTATTTTATAAGAGATCAACTACTTGAGAAGATTTAAAGGCATTGAATGGATTTCATTGGTGATGAGGGTGTTAGGGGCCATGATGGGATGGATGGGGACATGAGTTGGCATTGAGTTGGCATGAAGAGAATGGGAGCCATGGGGATTGGTGGGAGCATGAGATAGCACTAAGTTGACATGGAGGATATAAGAGGCCATGGGGGTGCATGGGGGCATGAGTTGGCATGGAGGGTATGAGGTGCTATGGGGGTAGGTGGAGAGATGAAGGGGTGTGAGGGGTGAGGGATAGAGGACCTAACAGCTTCTGAAACAATTGGGACAAAGTCCCAGCGAACCTAGGTATGTCTTCTGATCAGCCCTCCTTGATACACGCCTGTCCCCATGGCTGCCTGTGCCCTGCTTCCAAAGTCTGCAAGCCCGGCTGCATCTTGCACCCACCATTTCCCACACCTCCACTGAGTGAAAATCACATGATTCAGGTATTTTTTCTCAAGACAGGTCGGGTAAGTCGAAAAATTTTGAAACCTCAGCCCTAACCGTCTACCCAGTCATCACAGATACTCTTGCCATTGTTCACAAGTGTGAATATCTTGCCCCTTCTTTCCAGTAAACAACCTGGGCTTCACTGTCCCTACAGCAACCATGCCATGTTGTCATGCAGAATTCAGAACAGGTCACGTGACCCCTTCATTCCTCCATTTTATCCTAAAGAGTCTCAAAACATAACAATCTGACAAACTATATCTGTAACACTTAAATTAAGTTCAATTAAGCTATGGTTGAACGGAATCAATCAAAATTCAATTGGACTATAACGATTACATCAACACAAAAATGCATGTTTTGCATCTTCTCTTGCCAAGCATCTAATTTCAATTGAATTGATTTTTGTATTGAAATTTACCATCTTCTGCACCAACCCAGATCAATTCAAAGGAAATTTAAATTGACCAATTCAAACAGAATGCTGTTCGATGTAAATTAGGTAAATCTAAATACTTATAAATAAACTGTTTTCCGCCTTATGTATTACCAATTAAATATTTTACTGTAGCACATTTCTTACTTCAAAGGGTATGAAAATTGCTTCTTATGAAAATGGACTGAATGAAGTCATGGCTCTGTCTATCTTATATCTTTCATAATCAGCACAGAAAATAAAACATGTCAACGGAGATCTATAATTTAAGAAAGTCACAATAATAGTTTTCCAAACTACCTAGCATGTAACCTTCTCTAATATCAACAAACACTTTGGTTCATACTTTAGCTGTGGAGCTTGCTCTGTATGATTACCTGGCTCAACTACATTTATGTTGGTCACTCCTTGTTCATGCAATATTTGCCCCAGGGAGAATGTTTGATGACATTTGACTGGTTATTCATTTGTCAGTAGCTATGCTGAAAGGGTGTCTAGATAACATGGCCATGAAATGCAATAACCCCACATAAAAAATTTTTGCTACCTGCTATTTTGAATTATTGTAGCATTCAGCCAGTGAAAAGCAGCTGTTGAATGGCTGCACAACTGAGCAGGGGCCACAAAATAGTGAGATTTTAAGATTTTGGGGTTCGGGGCCACAGATACCTAAATAGGCAATCGACTAGTCATCAGTAATTTTAAGATGGTTTATTAAGTTTATTAAGTAACAACAGCTTAGATATGATACATTAACTAATTAGACAGAAAAAAGAGTATACGACCCATAATAGCTTGTGGTAACATTATTCCACTATCTAGTCGAAGCGTTAGTAAACTCTTCCCTCGATCTCTTGATCTTCCTCCTCCTCCTCCTCTGGTCCATCTTTCATCCGAAGATGGCAGCTGCCCAATGAGCATCAATATAACACCTTTTTGGGGGGCTGGTAGTTTACCCAGTGTCAATCATCTATCTAACTATTCTGACCAATGGATATAGGACTGGCAATCCAAACATCAGAGTGGTTACCACCTCCCCTATTTGTCAACCTGCTCGAGGTCAGTTTTTAGTTTACATCATAACTTGGTCTTTTCTAAACGCTTGAGAGTTAAGGGGGTGCACAGGATGCCATCGAACAACTCAGGAATCTGAAGAAGGCAGCCTGAACTAAGTAGCCTTGCTGTTTCTGAAGACTGTTCAGAGGTCAAAGTGTTTAGAAAGAGAGGTAATCAATGCTGCTTAGAAAATTCTATAAAATGCAGAAAATAACCGCTTAGATGAGAGTTTGTTTTTTATTTATTCAGGATCCCAATTTCTTACAGCTCCCCACTTTGAGAAGGAAATATCCTTATTGATCTCTCACAATTAATTTTTAGATAACATAGTTATTTCTAAAATACAAGCTGTTTCCCTAATTTCTTGATTATATATATGTAGGTAACATGCTAAAGCTACTAGAATTATCTGATTGTTTGGCTTGTCACTCTCCAACTGTAGACTTTACATTTCCCCCCTTTGAGAGGGAAACATCCTTAGGGCGGGATTCTCTGGCTTTACCCATGGCCGGGGTTGTCCGGTCCCGCCGAAAGTTATGGGCTTTTGGCTGGCCTGCACCCCCCGCGCCCCTCCCCCCCACTCCCTACAGCGGGTCCTGAATTGGCAGGGACAGAAAATCCCAGCCTTATTCTTTTCCAGGAATGCTGCTAATTCCCAAGCTCTTAGCATCTAAGTCCATAAATTAAAACAATAGTTTATGCATCGACTTAAAAGATTCCCCAGCTCTCCTTTCAGCTGTATCCATCCTGTGGATAATTCTTACTAAGTATTATTTCTCCCTAGCCTCCACTTGTCCCAATCTAAAATTCCTTTTACATTTACTTTAATTTGACTCTATGATGCTATTATGACATGGCAAATGATGTGTGCCAGGCAGACCAAATCCACAAGGGAAACTTGGTCATGCTACTACAATGATTTTGCAATTTACATGTATTATGAGATGTGTGCACTGAATTCAGAAGTAATAAGTCCACCAAGACCTTTAGAGATTTTAAAAATTAAATTAAAATATTTATTAACAAAATATAAAAGATTTCAAGCACATACATAAGACTACAATTACTTACTATTATAATAACTCCTGAAATTCCTAATTAACCTGACCCCCAATTACATCCCCTTTAAGGCAACAGTCCAAAGTAGATTTTAGATTTAATCCAGGCCCAGCAAATTAACACAATACCCACTTGAAAGTGGAATTCCAAATGGCTTTTTCTCCAACTTCAGTTTCATCATATAGCAGACTTATTCACAAATGCTGGAGGATTCATTCAGGCTTTTTCACACACTCCTGCTAGATCTTACATGGCCTTCTGACACATGGCCTTTTATTCTGCTTGTTTCTCTCTTTTTAATAAGTAAATTATGTTGCTCCATATGTCTTTGAAACTGTATCTTCTTCAGAATATAAAAACTTACATGCTGCCACTATATATTGTCAGTAACTGTTAGGAAAATAAACACATTCCTTAGCCTTGCTTATCTGGCTAGTTGTAAACAGACTAAGATCCCTTAATTTATCTATAAATGCAAATTCCCTTCACACCTTACATGCTCAGCCAGCATCTATGTTTATTCATTAGCATGTCAAGCACCTGCCTTCTTTTGATGATTTCAAACTTGCAGTCTACTTGACACCAAATGTAATTAAATAGCACACAGACCCAAGTATACTTAGCCCCATAAGCCTACTTCACAATAAACCAGGAAAATTTTATGAAAACTTATACCTTCATCACACCTCCATCATTACGAGAAAATGAACCGTCATAATTTTAAAAGACAGCTTCATTTTCTTAACCCATTTTATACTACCTATTATACTTATCTATATAGCCAACCTGTAACATTGCCAGATGTATGTATTAACATAACAATACATATACAAATCCTTTGTATCAGCAGAGGTCATTTCAGCCCAGTGTCCGGGTTTTAAATGTCCAATTTCCCTTTGAGCTTTAAACTCTTGACAATGCATCCGCAATTAGATTTTCTCATCCAGCCACATGTATAATCTGTAAATTAAATGATTACAGTAATAAACTCCATCTGAACAGCCTTGCACTTCAGTCTCGAAATCTGTCCAGAAATTTTAAAGGATCGTGGTCTGTATAAACGATTGTTTCTGATGAATTTTTTGCAACATAAACCTCAAAATGCTGCAATGCTAACACCAGATCCAGAGTCTCTTATCTGATTGTTGAATATTTTCTCTGTTGTACATTCAACTTTCATGAAAAACACCCTGTTAGGGGGAAGAAAGTAAGCAAGAATTTATGGTAAGGGAGAATTTATTGAAAAGGAATGAATTACTTAAAATCTTCAGGTAACCAGGGCTACCAAGCACATTGGCAGTTAAAGGTTACCAGATGAACCTTGCACAGCCTTAGGGCCTGCAAACAACAGAAAGGCTTTGGGAGCCGGACTGCAGTCAGAGTATTGGCAATAACAACTAAGATTAAGTGTGCTCTTCAACAGATAAGGGAAGAACAGATGGTCCTAGTTCAGGTAGGAGGGAAAGTCTCTGCCTGGGTGAAAAATAGGGACATGTACCTGTTATCAGAGATGTCTGTTTAATGTAAACCTACATGTTGGTGAGATCGGAATCTGGAAACTGTTCTTGTACGTGACCAATAATGTATAAATATGTTGAACACTTGTAATTTAGCAGAGTGCTATCTGAAGCTGCACTGAGATGGTTCTCCCCTTGCAATTGCTTGAATAAACGATCGCGACCTGTACTGAGACTCCTGTGGTCCGTTTGTCAAAGTGACCACAACAATCCTATTGGGTTCTCAATTCAGTTTCACCTTCTTGCAACAGTACAGCCCCAATGCCTACATCACTTGCGTCAACAGCCAACTTAAATTGCTTGGCATAATTAGGTACTTCCAAAACTGGTGTCGTAATCAATACAGCTTTTAAACTGTCAAATATCTTCTGACACTTGTGCGTCCATTGAAATTTCTTTATTAATAGTTCAGTCAATGGAGAAACCACGTTGCTAAAATTTGGTTCAAATTTCTGGTAAAGCCTGCTCATGCTCAGAAATCTCAAAACTTCTCATTTTGTTGTAGGCATGGGGAAATCCACAATGGCTTTGACTTTCACATCTCTCAGAGTCACCTTACCATGTTCAATGGCATGGCCTAGTATGCAAGCTCACTTTTAGCCAAGTTCATCACCAAATTAGTTTCTTGCAGTCGATTAAATAATTGTTCCAGGTGCTGTAAATGCTCCTCCCATGTTTGACTGAAAATTCTCACGCTGTCAATATAAACAGCACAATTGCTCAGTCCTGCAATTACTTTGTGTGTCAGTCTTTGAAATGTTGCTGGTACATTTTTCATACCAAATGGCATGACTTTAAACTGATATAGTCCATCTGGTGTCACAAAAGCCAATATCTCCTTTGATCTCTCTGATAATGGTACTTGCCAATATCCTCTCACCAAGTCAATCTTTGTGATAAACTTTGATTGTCCTACTTTCTCAATGTAATCTTCCAACCGTAGTATAGGATAGGAATCCATTTTTGTCCACTGCATTCACCTTCCAATAGTCCACAGGCAGTCTTTGTGTTCCATCCAATTTCAGTAGCGTCCCAATTGGCGAACTCCAGTTACTACTACTAGACTCAATTATGTCATTTTAAAGCATGAATTTGATTTATTTCTGTACTTGTGGTAACTTTGTGGGACTGAATCTATAAGGATGTTGCATTTTTGAAAATGAATCCCCTACACTTACATCGTAGCTAAATTTGTCCTCCCCAGCTTTCCCCCCAAAGCTGCAATAGCTTCTCCAAATCACTCTGACACTTTTCTGGAAGGTAACTCAATATTACATTTAAAATTTTATGTACCTCCTCATTATCCATTTTGATTAGAGGAAAATCAATTTCAGAATCCTTCATTTCTACCTCTTTCTCCTTATCTACCACCACTAATACCTCCTTTTGGTCCTTTTCCCTGTCAAAGTACTTTTTAAGCATATTTACATGATGCACCTTCTGCATCTTTCTTCTCTCTGGAGTATTTATTAAATAATTTACTTCACTCAGATCCTGTAAGGCCCACTAAACCTTGCCTTTAACGATTCACCCAGTACTGGTAACAAAACTAACGCTTCTTCCCCAACAACAAAACTATGAGCTGTGGCTCTCCTATCTGCTTTCACTTTCATCACTCACTGCGATATCTTTAAATGTTCCCTAGCTAACTCATATGCTTTGTTCAATCTTTCTCTGAAGTTCGATGCAGAATCCAAGAGAGTAGTTTTTGAACTGTGACCCACCAATTTCTCATGAATTAACTTTAGTGGTCCCCTTATCTCATGTCCATAGACTAATTCAAAAGGACTAAATCCAGTTTATACATTAGGAGCATCCCTAATAGCAAATAACAAGAATGGAATTCCCTTATCCCAATTCTGTGGATAATCTTGACTACAAGCCCTCATCATGGTTTTTAAAGTTTGATGCCATCTTTCCAATCGCCCTTTGTGACTCAGGATGGTAATCTGTTGACATAAACTGTTTTATCCCCAAACTGTTCATGACTTCCTTAAACAGCTATGACATGAAATTTGAATCCTGATCTGATTGTATTTCTTTAGGCAAAACATATCTTGTAAAAAAAAACTTAGACAACTCTTCCACAATTCTCTTTGCTATAATATTTTGTAAAGGTATCATTTCTGTAAACATTGTAGACACATCCATTATTGTCAGCAATTGCTGATTTCCACTTTTAGTCTTAGGGAGGGGTCCTACACAATCAATCAGGACCCCAGTGAAAGGTTCCTCAATTGCTTGAATCAGAATTAAAGGTGTTGGTTTAATCACTGCTTATGGTTTCCTTATCACCTGACATGTGTGACATGTTCTACAGACTTTGACTACATCTCTATGCAATCCAGGCCAATAAAAATGTTTTTGTATTTTTGCCTGTGTTTTTCTAATTCCTAAATGGGGCATGAATTTCATGAGCTACTCTTCGTATCTCATTTCTACATCCAGATGGTATAACAATCTGATGCACTTCCATCCATTTTTCATCTGCTGAAACTTGATATGGTCACCACTTCCTCATTAACACATTACCCTTAAGGTAATAACATGCTGGAATACATTCTGTCTCTGTTTCTGAGTAAGCTGTTTGATATAACTGCTTTAATCATGGATACTTTTGTTGTAGCTCTACCAACTGCCTTGACCTAAACACATCAGCTTCATTCTCTTCCATTCTCTCTTCTTATCAAAGATAGTATCAGTGAATTGAACTTCAACAACTTTTCCCTGCCTTTTAATTTCCTCGCCTTCCTGTTTCAACCTGTGAGCTTGTGATCTCATTACTACAAAATCTAGGAAAAAAGTCCAGGATGTTCTTTCTGCAACACTTCTGTTGAAAGCATCTTTACAGGCTGTTCAACTACCATAGGCATCACCCATGTCTGTGACCCAGTAATATCATTGCCTACAATAAATTGAATCCCTACAAAAATGGCAATTTTTCCATTGCTTCAACAATTACCTCACCTGTTTTCCACTTACTATTTAAATTTACCTTCCACAATAGAATAGGTTTAGCATCTCCATGAACCCCACCTGTTCCTGCAATACTCCCTCTGAACAACAAACATCATTATCCCATAACATTAAGGATGGACTAGCTCCTGTGTCCCCTAAAATGTTAAAATCTTTACCTGTTCCACCCTGTATACATGGAAAGACTTCCCCGTGACACACAAAATCTTTAAACATTTCTGCAGCCTGCTCTTCAGAATTCCCTTGGGTAAATTGTGAACACATTCTCAATTCTTTACCTATCATTGATCCTCCCTGCTTTACCTGTACATAAGCCACTGCTTTTTCCTGTGCCTGGATCTCAGAAGCCACAGTACTTTTACTTCCAGAACTTTTCTGCATTCTAATTTTTGCAACAGATTTTCCCCATAACTTCCAACACATTGACTTTGTGTGCCCAACTTTACTACAATGAAAATGCCTCAATTTTTGAGTGTCACTGCTACCTTCAGCACCTTCCTTTTTAGCCTGAGAAAAAACTTCCTGGGGCTTTCCAACTACTCCTTCTCTTCCCTGACTACCTACATTCTTTTAACCTTCCCACTTTCTATCCTTCTCTAATTTAAAATGGTGACAAAAATAGGTTTAGATCTATGAACTAACTCATAATCATCAGCTTTCGCTGTTGCTTGTCTTACTGTTTTAACCTCCTGTTCCTCTACATGAGTTCTCACCACCAAAGGAATTGAATCTTTAAATTCTTTCAAAATAATTACTTCTCTAAGAGCTGCATATGTTGTCTCTACCATTAATGCCCATATCGAATGGTTAAAATTACTTTGTTTTATTCTCACAAACTCAATATAAGATTGCCCAGGCTGTTTCCCTATATTAGACCATAAGACCATAAGACATAGGAGCAGAAATTAGGCCATTCGGCCCATTGAGTCTGCTCCGCCATTCAATCATGGCTGATAAGTTTCTCAACCCCATTCTCCCGCCTTCTCCCCGTAACCTTTGATCCCCTTACCAATCAAGAACCTATCTATCTTGGTCTTAAATACACTCAATGACCTGGCCTCCACAGCTCTTCTGTGGCAATGAATTCCATAGATTCACCACTCTCTGGCTAAAGAAGTTTCTCCTCATCTCTGTTCTAAAAGGTCTTCCCCTTATTCTGAGGCTGTGCCCTCGGGTCCTAGTCTCTCCTACTAATGGAAACATCTTCCCCACGTCCATTCTATCCAGGCCTTTCAGTATTCTGTAAGTTTCAATCAGATCCCCCCTCAACCTTCTAAACTCCATCGAGTATAGACCCAGAGTCCTCAAACGTTCCTCATATGTTAAGCCTTTCATTCCAGGGATTCTTCTCTTGAACCTCCCTCTGGACCCTCTCCAGGGCCAGCACATCCTTCCTGAGATACGAGGCCCAAAATTGCTCACAATATTCAAAACGTGGTCTGACCAGAGCCTTATAATGCCTCAGCAGCACATCCCTGCTTTTATATTCTAGTCCTCTCGAAATAAATGCCAACATTGCATTTGCCTTCCTAACTACCGACTCAACCTGCAAGTTAACCTTAAGAGAATCCTGGACTAGGACACCCAAGTCCCTTTGCACTCCAGATTTCTGAATTCTCTCCCCATTTAGAAAATAGTCTATGCCTCTATTCTTCCTACCAAAGTGCATGACCTCACACTTTCTCACCTTGTATTCCATCTGCCATTTCTTTGCCCATTCTCCTAACCTGTCCAAATCCTTCTGCAGCCTCCCCGCCTCCTCAGTACTACCTGTCCCACCACCTATCTTTGTGTCATCTGCAAACTTAGCCAGGATGCCCTCAGTTACTTCATCTAGATCATTAATGTATAAAGTGAAAAGTTGTGGTCCCAACACTGACCCAAGCAGAACTCTACTAGTCACCGACCGCCATCCTGAGAAGGACCCCCTTATCCCCACTCTCTGCCTCCTGCCAGACAGCCAATCTTCTATCCATGCTAGTACCTTGCCTCTAACACCATGGGCTCTTATCTTACTGAGCAGCCTCCTGTGCGGCACCTTGTCAAAGGCCTTCTGGAAGTCCAAGTAGATAACATCCACTGGCTCTCCTTTGTCTAACCTACTCGTTACTTCCTCAAAGAATTCTAACAGATTTGTCAGTCATGACCTCCCCTTGATGAAACCATGCTGACTTTGCCCTATTTTATCATGCACTTCCAAGTATTCTGAAATCTCATCCTTAATAATGGACTCTAAAATCTTACCAACGACCGAGGTCAGGCTAATCGGCCTGTAATTTCCCTTCTTAAACAGGGGGGTTACATTAGCAATTTTCCAGTCCTCTGGGACCCTCCCTGACTCCAGTGATTCCTGAAAGATCACCACTAACACCTCCACTATCTCTTCAGCTATCTTCTTCAGAACTCTGGGGTGTAATCCATCTGGTCCAGGTGATTTATCCACCTTCAGACCTTTCAGTTTTCCTAGCACCTTCTCCTTGGTAATGGCCACCATACTCACCTCTGCCCCCCAACTCTCTTGAACTTTGGGGATGTTACTCGTGTCTTCTACCTTGAAGACTGATGCAAAATACCTATTCAGTTCCTCCGCCATTTCTTTGTTCCCCACTACTACTTCTCCAGTGTCATTTTCCAGCGGCCCAATGTCCAGTTTTGCCTCTCTCTTACCCTTTATATATCTAAAAAAAACTCTTGCAATCTTCTTTTATATTACTGGCTAGTTTACCCTCATATTTAATCTTCTCCCTCCTTATTTCTTTTTTAGTTGTCCTCTGTTGGTCTTTGTAGGCTTCCCAATCCCCTGGTTTCCCACAGCTCTTCGCCGCATTGTATGCTTTCTCTTTAGCTTTTATGCTGTCCCTGACTTCCCGTGTCAGCCATGGTTGCCTCGTCCTCCCTTTATCATGCTTCTTCTTCCTAGGGATGAATTTTTGCTGTGTCTCCCAAATTACTCCCAGAAACTCCTGCCATTGCTGTTCCTCTGTCTTTCCTGCTAGGCTCATCTCCCAGTCAATTCTGGCCAGCTCCTCCCTCATGCCTCTGTAGTTGCCTTTATTCAACTGTAATACCATTACATCTGATTCCAGATTTTTCCTCTCAAATTGCAGGGTAAATTCTATCATATTATGGTCACTTCCTCCTAAGGGTTCCTTCACCTTAAGCTCCCTTATCAAATCTGCCTCATTACACATCACTAAATCTAGAATTGCCTGTTCCCTAGTGGGCTCCACCACAAGCCGCTCCAAAAAGCCATCTCAAAGACATTCCACAAATTCCTTTTCTTGGGATCCACTACCAACCTGATTTTCCCAGTCTACCTGTATATTGAAATCCCCCATGATCACCGTGAAGTTGTATCCATTGCCTCCCCCCCCCACCCCCCACCCCACACACGCTAACCTGCTGCTTTGTTTCCCATTAGTCATACTTCTTGGAGTTTTACCCTTCCCTCCCCCCTAAATTTCTGCTTGTATGCCTCAGGAACCAACTCCTGTGCACTCAAAATAGCCTTTTTTTTATCATAGCATAATCCATTGACACTTCTTCTAACAGTGATGCATAAACCTCATGAGCTCTACCCATTAACCTAGACTGTAAAAGCAATGTCCAGTTTTCTTGTGGCCATTTAATCCACTTAGCTATCTTTTCAAATGAAATAAAGAACGCCTCTACATTCCTTTCTTCAAACTTCAGAAGAGCTTGTACAAATTTAAACATCTCCCCACTGGGTTTTAGGTTAAAGGTTTTTTCAGCATAAGATGGTATTCTCTTTCTCTTTCTCTCTCTCCTCAGTTGCTAACTTCTCCCTCTGGATGTCAAGTTTTCACCTTTCCATTTCTCTTTGAAATACTCTCTATTTTTCTCTTTCTTTCTCTTTATCTGCCCTTTCTTTTTCTGTTGCCTCTAGTTCAATTTTTTTTCATTTCCATTGCTTGTTCAAATTCAAGCTTCTTCATTTGTAACTGAAGTCTCACTATCTCCAGCTGTGACTCACTAGTGTCAGGTATCACTTCCAACTTTAAATGCTGTGCTATCACTTCAAGTATGTCTGCTTTCTTTGCCCCTACAGTTAACCTCAACTGCCACTTATCTGCCAATTTTGTTAACTTACCCTTAGATACTTTTTGTAACACAATCAGGGTTATATTTTCTACTTCCAAAAAATATTTAGCCCTGGATACAAACATTTTTGCAGTCTTACCAATTTAAAATCCCTCACACTAACTCCTGAATACAATGTGCTTCTCGTACTCATAGCCTTAAGATTCAGCAACTCCAAACCAATCAAGGAATTTCAAATATCCCGCAAGGAGCCCCCAGTTCATTATGATGTGGCAGATGATGTGTGCCAGGCAGACCAGATCCACAAGGGAAACATGGCCACGCTATCACAATGGTTTTGCAATTTGTATTTATTATGAGATGTGTGCACTGAATTCAGAAGTAACAAGTCCACCAAGACCTTTAGAGGTTTTAAAAATTAAATTAAAATATTTATTAACAAAATATAAAAGATTGCAAAGGCTTCAATTACTTACTACTATAATAACTCCTAAAATTCCTAATTAACCTGACACCCCAGTTACACCCCCTTTAGGCAACGGTCCAAAATAGATTTTAGATTTAAAACAGAACCAGCAAATTAACACAATACCCACTTGACAGTAGAATTCCAAATGGCTTTTTCCCAACTTCAGTTTCATCCTATAGCAGACTTAAGCACAAATGCTGGAGGCTTCTATTTCACACATTCCTGTTAGATCTAACATGGCCTTCTGACACATAGCTTTTCATTCATCTTTATATATGTTTCTCTCTTTTTAATATGTAAATTCTATTGCTCCATATGTCTTTGAAACAGTATCTTCCTCATAATATAAAAACTTTCATGTTTCCAATATATTGTCATTAACCTTTTGGAAAAATAAACACATTTTTAGCCATGTTTATCTAGCTAGTTGTAAACATACTAAGATCTCTTTGAAACCCAATTCTTTTCATTTCTCTAAAAATACAAACCCCTTCACACTTTGCATGCTCAGCCAGCATCCATGTTTACTCATTAGCATGTCAAGCACCTAGCTTCTTTTGTTGATTTCAAACTTGCAGTCTACTTGACTCCAAATGTAATTAAACCACAGGCAGACCCAAGTATAGTTAGCCCCATAAATCTACTTTACAATAAACCAGAAAAATATTATGAAAATTATTTTGCTTCCAGCACAGATGGTAATGGTCAGAGGGAGTAAAATTAATTATCTTAAAGTCAGTTTCTCTATGGAGTATGTGTCAGTGCCTTGATCATTTAAAAATGTTTTCTTACTGTTCAGGCCATATTAACTATTTCATGTTGCGCCATTTGTCAAGTAGCTGAGCAAGCCTGGGACCCGTTCTTTAGTGCAGCTGCATCATGTACTCTTGCATGTGAGTTACTGCACTAGTTACAAATCACTTCTGCACACTCACATTGGTGTACCAATTCCTTCTTTAATCCTCTGTTGGAATTTCACATTCGTAAGTCACCTTCATATTCTTCCCTATCTGTTGGATGTGGTCTCTAGGGTTTTTCTTTTTACCAAATGTTCTATTCGGGCAGTGTTCCTTCCGCTACACATCACTTCATCATGCTTGGTGGTAATGTCTCTGCCCTCTCCCACAAATTCTTGTTTTGCTCTTATGGAAGGTTTATCAAGTCTATAGGGATCATGCTGTGTATTTTGCCAATCAACTTTATCATTCGGGATTTCACTGTCTTTAAAAGGGTACACCATTCAAAAATTCTTCTTGACTTTCTTGTAATCTTCTCAAAAGATCAAAAGGGGATCTCCGTCTCAAGTTGTTTGCTCATCTCCCCCTGTATGGTACCAATGGGCAGAATCATCCGAGATTTAAAGTGCGGTAGATGTTTTAAAACGATGTTTTACCCGCTGGTAGCAATGATGGGTTTTTATGCCATATCATCCCAAACCTGCCACATTATTTATGCAGTCCCATAAACAGGCCTTTTTGATGGCGGGCAGGCCATCACTCACCGATGGGCCTCACCGCTTCATCACGTCGAGCGCTATATTTAAATTCCAGTCACAAGCACACATCTCAGTGCTTCCAGACCACGGCTGCTGCATGGAAGACCGAGTGACCCTGAAAAGGCTGCAGCCCCCCCCACCCCGGCTTCAGCGACGCGTCTTTGGAACACCTTTTAGGCTAAGTGGAGTTCTGCTGGGATGTCCTATACCCCCATTCTGGCTGCAGGATGGGCAGTGGCATCACCAACCAGGCTTGGGAAGCGGTGGCAACAGTGGTCAGAACCAACGCCCTTCAAAAGAGGACAGGCACCCAGTGCTGCAAGAGAAAGTATGATCTCCTTTGTTCTGCCAGGGTAAGTCACTCCTCTCATCACGCTCAACTCACACACTCACAAACAAATCACACATCCCACAGGGCCCTCACTCACTGCCAGTTCAAGGGACATCACCATTCACTCGCTCACACCATCATTGTCCTCATCCCGTCCATGGGGCCACTCACCACCCACACATGCTAGGCATACTTATCATCTGGCCTGGCAAGCATCCTGCTTACACTCTCTTCATTCCTATCCATGCAGGACAAGCTGGCACAAAAAAGAGGGAGAGGTCACAGACTGATGGATGAAGGCCTGAGATCAAGGTCCTCATTGACTTTGAAAACAGAGCCATCAAGGTGGCCGGCGATGACCTGGACCTGTGCTGTGCTGACGGTTATGTCGGTGCTGCTCTACCAGGTGAGGGTCTAGCAGTGCAACATACACCAGACAACTACACTGTGAGTAATGTGTCTTCTTTCACAGGCCACTGACATGCACTAATTATCTCCCCTTGCTTTCGCAGGCACATCTGGGAAACAACCGAGGGAGTCCATAACCCAGGGCCACCAGTAAAGCCCCAAAGGCACCTCTGAAGAGGAAGTCCCATCACAGCGCTCACCCACACCCTCCACCAGCGCAGAAGCACAAACCTCGGAGGGACCTAGCTTTAGAATGGCCCTGGAGTCACAATCTGGTGAGCACATCACACTGCCTGATTCACAGCAAGCAGAGGCAGGGACTTTCCAGGTGCCCAGCGCTCGGAGGACTGCTGGATGCCAGAAATTTGTTGAGTCCGAATCAGATGACGAGCCTCTGGACTTGATCATGTCACAGTTGCTGGAGCTGCAAAGGCAAGCTATGGAACAACAGGAAGGGATGTCCGCTGCACTCTTCAGATTGCAAGGCACGATGGAGGAGTCCATCCGCCTTCAGGCTGAGGTGACAGTGCTGGCATGCCAACACACCGAGCTCAACACTGATAGGATGGCAGTTGCCATGGAGACCTTGGTCCAGGACACCGCTCCTGCACTGCTGCACGGGCTGAACTCCATCGCTAGCACCATAGTTGACCTCCAACAGTGTGTACGCAAGAGGGGTGCGAGGCAACTCAATCTCACTCCAGCTACCCCGTCTCCTCAAGGAGTCAGCGTGGGGTCCATGGACACCCATAGGGAGGAGGATCAGTAGGTGCACACCCCAGGGCCATCCACCCAGGTGTCTCTGAGGATGCTTGGGCATTCCAAATCGCCTCTTCCAGTGACCTCAGCAGTTCTAGCTCCACAGGCCAAGGAGGGTGTCACTGCCACATAGCAGGACCCGGAAAGCAGGCCAGGGCCCTCCAGGACTCAGCCCTCCAGAGGACGCCCACCTATCATCACAGACAGGGTGCTGCAGTCAGCAGGCTCCCTCCACCTCCGCTGTAGATGTCCATGGAGCACCAAGACGTGGCGGCAGGGTTAGGAAAGTTAAGAAGGATTATTTGCACAGCCTGGGAATGGATGTTAATCACCTGTACATACTACTCACTATTGTCAATAAACTCCCAAGATGGTCTCCCTGCCTGTGGGTCCTTGTTCTGATGAGCAGTGTCCATTCTCTCAGGCGTGAAATCTTTCTGCACAAGATAAAGGCAGGCGCCTAAGTCTAGGGCCCCATCCGTGTGCTCTGTGCAGCCTCCAGACCAAAGTGATGGTCCAGCCTCACACTCCCTGGACACATTACTGATGCCTGCACCTTGATGGTGCTTGTCATTGCTGCCGGAATGTCGTGGGCAGGCATCACAGAGTTCCATCATTCTCTCTGTGTGCTCTCAGCACCTTTCAGGTGGGGCTGGTCCCCCATCTCTTCAGCTTCTGTGACCACTGATGCTGTGCTCCTGAAGGACTCAGGTGCTGAAGGCAGACAAAGGATCAAATGCTTCTAAAGTTTCATGGCTGCATCTCTATGAAATGACCCTGATCAAAGAGTGCACGCGAGCTGCCCTCGGCCAGACAGGAGTCAGATATTCTCAGAGGCTATGTGAGGATCTATGGAGTGTCCTCGCTGCATGTCGTCATCATCCTCCTGGAATCTAGCAACTATTAGGGTCTCCACTGCATCTCCATGACAGGAGTATTCTCACAGAGGGTATTCATGCTGCCATATGCCAGACTGGAGTCAAACATTCACAAATGCAATGTGAGGATCTATGGAGTCACCTCACTGCATGTCATCACCATCCTTCCTAATCTGGCAGCTATGAGGGTCTCCCGAGTGTGCCTGCCTTGTCTAGCCAGTGCAAGGGCCTCATGCACATCATCGTCGGCTCCGAGGACCTCTTCAATCCCATCCCCGTTGGTGTCCTCCTCATTGGAGGAGACATGCAGCTCCCCGATCTCCTCCTCAGCCAGCTTGTCTCCCCCTTGCAGCACCAGGTTGTAAAGGGCACAGCAGATGACGATGATGCGTGACACCCTCTGCAGATTGTATTGCAGAGCTCCACCAGACCGGTCCAGGCACTGGAACCACATCTTCAGCATCCCGATTGTCTGCTCCACCAAGTTGCAAGCTGCTGCATGAGCCTCATTAGTGTCGCTCCGCTGCAGTCTGAGGCTGCTGCATGGGTGTCACCAGCCACGTCCTCTGCAGGTAGCCCTTGTTCCCAAGGAGCCTCTGTGGACCCTGGAAAACTTCAGGGATCTGTGACCAACTGACGATGTAGGAATCATGCACACTCCCTGGAAACCGTGTGCACACCTACAGGATGCATTTCTGGTGGTCGCACTCCAGCTGCACATTCAGTGAATGGAATCCCTTGCGGTTGATGTAGCCCACTGTGTGCTGCATTGGTGATCTGAGCACCCCGTGAGTGCAGTCGATCACACTCTGAACCTGTGGGAAACCTGAGATCCGGGTGAATCCAATCGTTCTTGCATCCTGGCTGCCCTGATCCAGGGTGAAATGCACAAAGTTGTGTGCCCTTGCAAAGATGGCATCCGTGACCTGTGATCCCACAGAGGCAACCCTGAAGTGAACCCACAGTGGAGCCCTGAAAGGAGCCACTGCCATAGAAATTGAGTGCTGCATTCAATTTCAGTACCACTGGCAATGGATGCCCTCAATATCCCCGTGGTGCCAAATCCTGCAGTAGCTGGCAGATGTGACCAACCAGTTCCCTAAACATGCGCAGTCTTCGGCGACACTGGTTCTCGGTCATCTGCAGGAATGACAGGTGACGTCTATAGTCCCTGGGTGTCGCTAGGCGCCGACCAGCGACGGCTCGCTGTAGCTCTTTGGTGCCTGCCGACGACATTCCGGCAGCAATGACAAGCACCATCAAGGTGCAGGAGCCTTCCTGAGGTTGCTGCTCCTGCCTTTGCGCAGCCAGGAGCCTCAATCACTCTCTCCTCCGTCATCTTCACTCTCCATAGTCCATCAGGCATACAGTTAGTTCACCAGGCTCCATGATCCTAATGTACTCCTCCAGCAGGATGGAAGAGAGAGACACGTGGTTAGCATGGGTGTACTAAGAACCTGTCCTGCTTAAGTGTGAAGGTCCCTTAACACTTCCCAGAAAATGCTGACCATCACTTGTTTGGCCAGAGTTTAGTGCACTGCATGGCTGCCCGAAACCCCACCCACCTCCGCCCCACTCCACCCGACCGATTGGCGGCAGCTTTGCCCATTGGACTGCAGGCTGTGCTCTCAGCTCATGTACAGACATTCTCCTAACCTGCGCTGCAAGGCTGCATTGGAGGCTGATCCAAACTGGGATGCTGACATTTCAAGGGGCTGTGAGCAGCTCCGCCAGTGACTGCTCCATGGCCAGATTTAGTAAGGAGGTTATACAACGTGCCCAGTGTCCAACTGTTCTGCAGTCCACTAAAATACTCCTGACTTTGCAGTCTGTGCCGGAGGGGAGCGGGGAGGTTGAGGGGTGCAAAAATCTTTGGAGAACTTGGTGGCACTTTGATGCCTCTGCATTGCTTAAGTGGGCAGATAGGCTAGAAGCCTGGCTCCGAATCAAATCAATGTGGCTGCGCCTGAACTGTCTCAGTTGCAGAGGAATGGCCACTTTCTACAGGTTTCCCCAGCTCATGGCCACTTCCCCCGCCCACCAAGTGCACGTCGCTTATGTGCTGTTGTGAAACATGTTGGTGTGCTTTTGCGCTGATGTGGACGGACAATCTAGAGGGGTGGGGGGTGATTCCTGTGGGCTGGCCTGATAATGATATGCTGATGCATTACAATGAGGTTCCTGGGAAACGTAGCCTGCCGTTGGCGGGCTGAGCAGACGATCATGAACTGGTTTCCCACCGTCGTAAAACCAATTGTGCCATATTGTCCGTTCATGCCACCGTTCACGGCCCATGCTGGCGGACATGGAAAATTCCACCTAATGGGCTGAATTTTGCCATCGGTGAGCAGGGGGTGGGGTCCGCTCGCCGACGTGTAAAATGATGCGGGATGAAGTCGGGCAGAACCCCGGACGTCATCCTGCCCCATTTAAATTTTCAGGAAGGTGGGGGTGCAGCAAAATCAGCTGTGGGCCCGCTGACCTGTCAATGGCCAATTGAAGCCATTGACAGGATCATTAAAGCAATTAAAGGACTTGCCCGTCCAATCTTCAGGTTGGTGGGCAGGCCAGGAGCCCCGGCAGGCAATAGAAAAAATATGAAAACTCAACCACCAGTGAGATGAGGTTTCATGTAGGGATTTAAAAACTTTAATAAAGTTTTAGTGAAATTTATGAACATGTCCCATTTCATGAGACATTGTCAAATGAGGAGGACATGTTAAGGATTTTTTTTTCTATTTTTAATGTTTTCACAGCTGCCAGCGATCTCCCTGAGGCAGCACTTAGCCTCAGGGAGATGTGCGCTCTTTCTTGCGCATGCGTGTGAAAGAGCCCACTGCTCCCTGAGGCAAAGTCCTGTTTCAGGGAGATTCATGAGAGGTAAGTAAACTCTAAAAATAGATACATATTAAAATTATTAACATGTCCCCCTCATGTGACAATGTCACACGAGATGGGACATGTTAATAAAAAACACATAAAATTTATTAAATTTTTAAAAAACGGACATGAAACTTCATCCCGCCAGTGGATGAAGTTTCATTAATAATCTGCAGCCCGCTGGGGCTCCTGGCCTGCCCGCCAGCCTTAAGGTTGGCCGGGCAGGGTGTTTAATAAGGTTAATTAGCCTGTCAATGGCCTTAATTGGTCATTGACAGGTCAGTGGGCAGACAGCTGATTTCGCTGTCCGTCTGCCTTTGTGAATATTTAAAGGGTTAAAGGTTCCTCCCGATGTCATCCCGCATCATTTTCCCCTCAGCGAGCGGGCCCTGCCTCCAAATCGCCGAAGGGAAAATCCTGGCCTAAATATTCCCACTTGATTTCAGGCATTTTGCCTGTTTGCTCTTTCACTTAAGCAACATTTTATTTTCTCAAAAGAAACCCACTAGATCAAGTTTTTCCAGGGGTTGGCCCATGAGGCAGATTGGGCAGAGTCCTGATACAGCATGTCAGGGGGAAGGGCTCTTCATGGGCTGACAGGTGGGCATTAGATCTGGGATGCACCAAGACACTACATCAATTACATGGGCAGATAGTGACTTTTTGTGGCCTGCAAAAACAAGGGCATTGTATCATAGTATCAGTGCTCAATCAGGCTGTGAAGGTAGGGCGATAAATTAGTCTTCTCATCTACAGCTTGTTCACAGCGATGCAGATGTGTGTTGCATCGAGGAACATGTGCCCCCACCCCTCCCAAATGAAAAGCTTGGACAAGCCTGCATTAGATTGTGCCAGGCATTTTTTTATTTTAAAATTATCCCAAATTGAAATAGCAGTGTTGTTGCCTGACAGATTTTGTTAGTGTTCAATTTATTTCTTCTTAAAACAAACTTTAATTACTTTTGATATTGAGAAACCACCTAGACTGTTTTTCCATTAGCTTTTTTGGGAAAATTAGAATTTGTTTATCCCTTTAAATGTCAGGCATTTCTCTTTTGAATGCTTGAAATAGCAACTCATGTCAAGTTATTTATCAATTTCAGTTCCAGAAACATTTATACTCAGGCTTGGTGGTTTTAAACAGTAGTTTTGCACCAGAGACAGAAGTGTTTGCAATCGGTTTGGAGGTGATTTCTAGATCTCCTGCACTCAAACACTTTGTCTCGAAAGATAACATATAGTCACAAATGGCCTGAATGGTTAAGGCCAAGTCTCTGAAAGGTAAAGTCTTTTTGCTGTGCTTTAATTCTCAACAGTGCTGAGTTCACTCAGAGCCAGAAACCATCATCACCTGTTTAAAATCAACACAAACAATCCATTTTGTCCCCGGCCAAGAGCCCAATGGGTTAATATATCCAGTCATATCTGTAAATTTGGAAACTTCAAATCTAATAATGCCCAAAATACATTTATTAGGTGCAGAGCCCTTACATTGGAAAAATTCATGGCATATTTCTGACCATTGTGCATTGGATACCAACACAATGAACCATCCGGGAAAAGCTAATTTATTCTGTTCATACCTGAATACAACACAGAACTATTACTCAATGATTTGGAAAAAAGCTCAGGCCAATAGTTGTTTTTTTATTTTTTTTTGAACATAGTTAACCAATGGTTGTGTGATGAATTAAAAAAAACAGCTGTCAGCTGAAAGAGTTAACTCCGTGGTTTGTTTTGGGTGGTGTGGTGGGTGGAGAAAACTTGGCACGCAATTGCGTCATTTTACGTAATTCAAAAACACTTCCCCGATCAGAAACCAAACCCGATTTTAAACTTGCCCTATTAAATTCTTTTCTTCAACTTCCCCTAAATTTTACATTAAATTCCAATTATTTTAAAAGCTTTTGGCATTTTGTAAGAGACAACTACTTCTTTAAAAAAACACACTACAGCCTCTCAGACTCTAGGATAGGAACTGAATTGTTCCCAACTCTTATGTTTATCCTTTACCCCTTTAAACCAATTTTCAATTTATGATATTTTGTTGTTTAATCAAATCTGAAACAAATGGCCAGTAAATCGTGTTTTTAGTTTGAATTTTAGCAGTTCAGTTAACGCATATGATTTTGAAAAGTTCAAATTGGATTGCTGCCAAACTCCAGGCTTGTCTTTATATTTTGGGAACAATCTGACCTTCACAGTTCTAAACTAACACAGTTTGAATTTTTTTTTAAACAGACAGTCAGCAGTTTAAAGTCAGTAAAACAATGTTTGAATTTTAAACATTTTAGCTTCTGCCTTGAACCCAATTTTTTGAATCTTTGATGTTTGCAAATAACACTCTGCTTTAACAATAACTTGACTCGAATGTATGGTATACTCTCAGCTGGGAAAAAGCACTCCATAAGGTCGGGGTAAGAATCATGGGTGCTGATGGTGCAGGAGTCAGATCTCTGCAAATACGCTTGGGCTTTCGATGAGGAGCTATTTGATGCGAACTGGGACCTTGAGAAAGTCCCAGTCCATCTCTTGTTTTGATTCTAGGGAGCCTGCAGTGATGATCTGTTTAAAATCATTGCTATCTAACTCTTTGGTCCCTGTTTAACTCTGAAAAGAAAGATCCAAATGGCTTCTCCGGAGCCACTTCAACTCTCCTGCGTTCCAGTGTTTGGTCCAATTTTTTACCTGGTATAACATACTCTGCTGTGTGTTTCCTGTTCACAGCAGAACGGATCGAACAGGTCAACCCTTTTAGTAAGTTACTGACCTGTTCTCTTAACTCCTTATACTTTATATTCAGCAGTACGGCAAACACACGTGCACCATAGATCAACTTGCTCTGGACTTTTTCCAACTTAATCTTTCCTTTCTGAATGTTTTTTGGAAGCTTATCAAAAATACACTTGTACTCTCTCGATCCAGGCTTGCTTGTTTTCTCAGTTAAACTCTCTGTCAGTTGTTTCCCAGCGTATGCCATTGTGACTCCTGGCTTCACTTTATAACTACACCACACATTTAACTGCAAACTAAGACTGTTGCTTCTCAAATTCCAAGCCAATCTCGACTACTGTGGATCCCACTTCTGACATGAATTGTAAGGTTTTGGGGTCCGGGGCCGCAGATACCTAAATAGGCAGTTGACTAATCATAAGTAATTTTGAGATGGTTTATCAAGTTTGTTAAAAAAACACAGTTTAGATATGATACATTAACTAAGTAGACAGAAAAAATATATACAACCCGTAACAGCTTGTGATAACAGCATTTCGCTCTCTAGTCAAAGTGTTAGGAAACTCTTCCCTCGATCTCTCAATCTTCCTCACCCTCCTCTGGTCCATCTTCCATCTGAAGAAGGCAACTGCAATGAGCAATGACACCTCACCAGCACCTCAGCAGCCTTATACCACCTGTATAACGCCAATACATAGACCCTTTGGGGTGGGGGGGGGGTGTAATGTTGGTAGCTTACCCAGTGTCAATCATCTATTTAATTATTTTGACCAATGGATATAGGTCAGGTACTCCAAACATCAGGGTGGTTACCACCTCCCCTATTACTCATCCTGCTTGAGGTCAGTTTTTAGTTTACATCATGCTGAGGGTCATATCTTGGTATTTTCTAAACACTTGGGCGATAAGGGGGTTCACAGTATGTCATGGAACAAGTCAGGAATCTGAAGAAGGCAGCATGACCTAAGTGACCTTGCTGTTTCTGAAGACTGTTCAGAAGCCAAAATGTTTAGAAAGAGAGGTAATCAATGCTGCTTAGAAAATTCTATAAAATGCAGAAGATGCTCACTTAGATAAGAGTTCTTTTTTATTCATTCAGGACCTCAATTTATTACAAGTGGCTTGTACGAGTTCCAGTTAACCTGCGCTATCTAAAGCAAGCCCATACCTTTTTAAATCAGAAGGATGGAAAGTCATCGTAAAAGTGAATTTAACCTGGGAAAGACAAAAGAATAGTGCAAAATAGCAGAAAGCAGGCCCCATGATATCCTGAACACTGCACTGGAGGCCTTGATGCAGGAGGTGGACAGCAGGAGAGATGTCAGCCTATCCATATTGAGGTGTAAACATGCACCTGCTGCTTACCCTGCCCACTTCCTTAGGACAGTGTTATCCCTGTGCCTTTCTCCTCCCATGTACCAGGAACTGCAACCTGGCCAGGCAGTGGTGAAAAGGGGCGGAAAAGTAGAAAGTGATTTAAAAATAGCCCTGTCACTTCCTCTTGTGCTCACAGCCACCAACTCAGATATTGACACTGCATGAGTGGACTGCAGCCAGGACAGGGCAATGCGCGCGCCAGCTTGGTGGTGGGCAAGGTCACACACAAGTTATAAGATCATAAGATGACAAGAAATAAGAGCAGGAGTCAGCCAATCTGCCCCTCAAGCCTGTTCCATCATTAAATAAAATCATGGCAGATCTGATTGTGGCCTTAACGCCACTCTCCTACTTGCCCCCCATAACTCTTGACTCACTAGCAGATCAAAAATTAAAATATTCTGCTGCAGAGGGTTCAAATGAGGGCTTTGATAGGGACAGCCTATGGCAGAACTCTGATGGGTATGTGTACTGAAATGCTTGGTGTTATGGCAAGCCTACCAGAAAGCCTGCAGTCACTGACAAGAGGAGTTCACCACCAACTTTTCACATGACTTTTCCCAGAGCTTGGAACCAATCCTTTCCAGTGAGGAAGTTGTGTCCAACTCCATGAGAACTCTTGAGGACTCATCCATGATGCAGCATCCGATGGCCGATGGTTCAGCAGAAGCAACCAAATGTCTGGCTGTTACAGCAGAAGCTCATTCTGGAGTCATGCAATTCAATTTGCTGCCATGCTACCTCAGGCTGCTCTGTGGTAAATTCAGCATACTGCCATCATGGCTGTGGAGTACAACATTTGCCCTCTCACCACTGCTCTCCACCTGTCAGGCAGCCAGCCCATACTGCTGTTGTCTGTGCCAAGGTGGTGCAGTTCAAGGCTGGGCTTCTAGGGTCAGAGCTGTGTGAGGTTATCCTGCAAGGCCAACTGCAAAGTCCCCCAACGAAAGCCAGCAGCGTTCTGCCAGCCATGCTGCAGCCACTGGAGTAGCATTGCGTAGGAGCACTAGGACAGGCAAAGGCACAGACGCTAAGGACAGACACAAAAGCAATACACAAAGGGGATTAATTGACCTTTGCTTGCAACATGGCATAATTTGATCTATAAATTTGGTTTGGAGTTTTTGCTTTGTGAAATGGCTTTTATTTTAGCATTGTGGCCAAATGGACACTGTGATGATCTGTAATGGAGGGAAGTTTTGCTGTGAGACCATTAGTGATTGCGCAGTTGGAATTATATTTACTGATACGGCAGTCAGGCGAGTCGATCACGGACAGTGCAGTCGGAAATGGACTGTGCAGTTGCCTCCTTCCCCCTCCTCCCCCTCAATATATAACTGGTGGAAAGGGCTATGCCCTCATGATGGCTGGCTATGCAGCAGGCCACCACACAACTTGGCACCCACTCTGCCAAGTACTGCAAGGTTCCTCCAAGGTGGTCCAGGCAGTGGATGCATTATTTAAGCATCCATTGCAATATATTGCACAATGGATTGCAGAAGAATGAAGTCATCATGACTTCTGCCAGGATACCAGGCACTGACCTCATGATACACCCCACACCAGCTGGACTTTGAGGGAGTGGAATGCTTTAAGTTTGCAGTCCATCTCAGAGTTGAAAAGCAGTGCCTGCAGTGTAGGATGCATGCAGTCAATGGTACCCTGCACCATAGGGAACTCTGCAATCCTCACAAAGCCATATGCTTGTTCCACCTGATTCTCCCTGGCAAGAGAAAATTAAATGTATCCACCTCTCTTGGAATACAGAGCCACTGCGATCTCCCTTATGCAAATGTGAGTGGTGAACTGGAAAATATTGCAAATATTCCCTGCTCCATCCTGAAGGGAGCCAGTCACATAAAAATTCATGGCTACAGTCTTCTTCACAGTCACTGGCAATGCTGCCCTTTCCCTGCTCTGGAGGCTACAGCTATGACTGCGATAGATTTCAATGAATACATTCTTAGTGAAACAGGGATGTCTGACAGATTTTTCCTTGCTTAGGTTGAGGTAAAAGAATTCCTCCCTGAGCACTCTGGGCAGATATGGCCTCTTGCTGAGAGTCTTTCTCCCCTCTTCCTCCTCCCTCTTCCAGCAGTTTGCTCTGCTCTGTGCCACCTCTAACCCTGACCTGTCATACTGCAGTCCAAGGCAAATGCAAATTATTGGACCCATGTCTGGGAGCAAGTGATTTATGCAGAATGCTTGAAGTCAGGACAAAGTCCTTCAATACATGCCACACCATTTCCTGCAGACTTCAGAAACTTTAAACAACTATGGAAGATGCAGGAAGATTGAGGAGTCAAATGACCTGTTTCATTTAAATGTGATGGGGTGTATGTCTGACAGGTGGATCAGGAGGAAAGTGGTAGTCATTTTTAAGGATGGAGCTCTTTGCTCTGCCGTTGCAACGGGACCGTGTGGTGACGGTGCATCTCTACAACCTCTACGTCCCTGTCACCGACGTGCTCACCTTCCTGCTCTGAGGTTAGAGACGCCTTTGGGATTTGGACATGCAAACACCAGGTTAAGGTCACGCTCAAGACCGACGGTAAGGGAGCCATCTTCCACCCTCCTTCCAGCTTCGCTATCGGGGGAAGCCGTGGCTACCTTGTCTACACTGGGCAACCCAAACTTTGTCGCTCATGCGGCAAGTCTGGTCATGTGGCGGCCAACTGCAGCGCCTCCCTCTGCAAGAGCTGCAAACAGGAAGGGACCAGACAAAGGACTGCAAACAGACTAAGTGCTGCAACCTGTGTGGCGAGGCAGGTCACCTCTACAGGACCTGCCCCAAACGCTGCCTCACTTATGCACAGGCAGCCAAAGCCAACAAGGGGGAAGCAGAGGAAATGCTTTGTGTCACTACAGCCAAGGACACTTGCAACACTCCAATCACCATGGCCCCCAATGAGAACAATGGGACAAAGGAGGACACAGAGAGAGACAAGGTGGAGGAAAAGATTGAGGCAGCAGAGAGCCAATCAACAGCACTGCCCCTGAACCTCTCACTCCTCAGGAGAGCGAATCAATGGAGGAGGAGGCAGCAGCGGAAAATCAGCAGGGGGAGTGGCAGCTGGTGAAGAGAGCCAAAAGGAAGAAGGGGCTAAGAAGGGACCAAGCCACTTCCCAGACAAGTGGCAAGAGGCGTCTCGCATCCGACACGGATGACAAGAGCAGCTGCTCTTTGGACGAAGAAGTGCCAGGGCGGCACCCACAGAAGAAGCGGCAAAGCTCTAGGGAGTTGGAGGACGAGACACCCGAGCTCCAGAACATTGGAGACAATGAGGAGACCAGCGCACCCCAACTTTGCCCACAACCCGAAGAGGCCAGTGCACCCCAGCCCCAGGAATCTGGGAGCAGTGAGGCGCTCAGTGCACCCCAGCTCTGGGAAGCCGGGAGCAGCAACGCCCCAGAGGGGGAGAGGATTGGAGAAGCTTCTCCAGCAAAGGACATTTCAAATCCCGTTCTCTGCACGAACCCCCAGATGCCACCTGAGCAGAACATCTCCAATGGGGTGGTTCAGGACAGTTTCCTCAGCCCATCCAAAGTGAGGCAATTTCTGCACACTGTGGGTATGAAGGAGCAGACCAAAGGTCTGGGACTCTCAGAGATAAGAGAATAAATGCTTTAAAATGGAGGGTTCTCCCAGGACCGAGGGACTGGGAACTGTTTAGAGCCCCCAGGCTGTACAGCTCAAAATGAATGTCTGCAAATGATTGTAATATTCATTGGTTGTATTGATGCACCTCATGATACATGTTGTAAAAGTTGAACCTGATTGTACTCTAGTGATAGTGATTTTGAAATGGTTTGCTATGTTCTTGAAAATATTTTATGAGTATATTTTTGCAAAAAAAAAGCCTCCCCACCCTATTTTACTTGCAATACAGTCTCTACCAGAAACTTTGCCCTTTTTAAAAGGAAATTTAAGCCAAATTTTGGGATCACCCTGGCTGCCATATGTCCCACTATTAGTACCTTTCTTACCTCACCTGTGATTATATATTTATATTCTGTTCTGAGCTTCACCCTCTGAGAAAGAAAATCAAATTAAATCTTACTTTGATACATTTTATGTAACTCTTGCTCTTGTGTTGTACTTGCAGTTTCATTTAGCGACAGAATGTGTTGTGTTTCCATGCAGATTGTTCTCTTTAATACGAATGAATTGCTTTGGTAATGCACAGAAAATTCTTGCTGTAGGTCAGAAACTATTCCTCTGCAGTTTAATATAAAGGATATTGATTACAATCAGGATGGACAGATTGTTTATATTGGATTTTCCCTGAGGAACTCATTTTATGTCACATAAGTGATGGAGATTGGCAAACCAGACAATCTAATGAAGATCCTGTGTTGGTCCTTTAGCTAGGCAATGCCTGTATCATTTAAAACAATAACATAGCTGGCAGCTTGTAATATAATTGTAATGTTCTGTTGGGTTAGAAATTTATGTATTTTACTTTCCAATTTTATACATTTATTTAAAGATACTTGATTTTAAAGTAGTCAAAATGCTTTCCTTTAACTGCATATTAATCATAATTAGATCATACATACGTTCACATACTCATTCATTTAGTCATTTTTTTCAGGAATTTCTTGTAAAGAGATTTTTGTACATAATACAGATGATACATTTAGCAAGAATGGTTTCAGAATCTAATTGCAGCAAAAAAAAATCACAACACACAAAAGTATCAATTGATTTCCGTGGCAACAAACTAATGAAAAATAAAACATATCTTGATATGTGTTAATGGATTGTATCTTATTCTGGACAGTGAGAAGTTAAATGTTAAAGTTCAATCGCCCTCTACTATGTGTAACATTAATTCAGGTTTGTATTTTATCTAGGAAAAAGCCAATACTTTGATGAGAATAAAGGAAAGCAAATTATTTGTTCTTTCAAGAGCATAATACTATGGATGTTTAAAATCTGAAATGCTGTACCTAATGAGTATTTCCAGTGTTTTCTGGTTTTATTTATTCTGGATTCTGTTTTTTCTGGTTTTATTTACTCCTCCTTGGTCTGCTCACATTTGTTAGACTGCCATTTCAAAAGTTGTTTAATCTCAGCAGGAACTGACGATACCTTTGGAGCTCTTGCTAAGTATTGATCTTTAGAACATTTGCAGCAACATTTGGCTTGCTAGGCCACATCAGATAACATTAAGAGTCCAGCAATTAGTGTGACTTTCCAGAAGGGCATTACTGAACTAGATGGATTTTTACACCAATCCTGCAGTTTTCTTAGTTATTTTTCTAACCCTAGTCCATAAATTACAAGATTTATTGAATACATTTTCACAAATTGCCATGGTAAGAGTTGTACTTTTGACCTCTGTACTTTTTCATGGGATCTGAGTGCCACTGGCAAGGCAGCATTTATTGCCCATCCCTAATTGCCCTTGAGGAAATTATAGCAAACTGTCTTTTTGAATCATTACAGCCCATGTGGTGTAACTACAACTACATTGGTGTTGGGGAAGGATTTCAAAGATTTTGACCCAATACCACTACACTGCCATATACTTCAGTCACCAAGCTCTCCTCCACAGCATTGCCAGCTCTACAGCCTCAGCAAATAAGGATAATAACAAAGCCTGGGAAAAACATCATTTCCAAGTTCTCCTCTAATTGTGTACCATTCTAATTTGGGCACATTTCATCATTCCTTCATCATTGCTGGTTCAAACTCCTGACATTTCCTACCAAACGTCATCATGGGAACACAGTCACCATAAAGACTTCAGTCGTTCAATAAGGTGGCGCAACAATGAATGCTGCCTCAGCAGTTTTGCCCTATCCCAAGAACAAAAGCATTAAACTCTTCATATAGTTATTCTTTTCCCTCAACTTAAACCTTGTAATTGAGATTATACCCTGCTCCATGCACACTGTGCATTCACTGACCCCTGGACTGGATATTCCTCCAAATGATGATTTAGCAGTAAAGCATGACTTCTACATGCTCATGTGACCCCCTCCACTAACCCACTCATGCTCCTTGGGCTGGTCCTCATATTTGGAGTGGTGGGATGATAGCAATAAAGTGGATGACTATTGATTTACTGCTGCTGGGAAGAGGGGAGATTAAATGCTGCTGCAGGGTGTAAAATGTTGAAACTGATTGAAGGGGTGCACATTTTTTGCTGTGGGGCAGCAGAACAGTGCAGTAAAAAGTGAAGAAGGATTAGGAAGAGTCAACAGCAGAAATGGGCATCCAGATCTACTGATGGTTTGGTGAATTTCCTTATAACAGTAATAAATTTCAGAACAGCAGGATTCCTGAGGACTGAACAAGAAGTCCCATAAATAGGTGATTCAGATTTTATGGGTGGAGGTGGTAGACAATGAATGCAAGCTCCACCACTCCATAAGCTGTCACAAAGTGCAGGAAAAGGTGTAATGATCCCACCAGATTGTCAAAGGTAATTACTACTTTGTGTGCATTTCCGATAGAAATGATAGCCAGTTTCTTACATCTTATTCCTGACCAGCAGCCCTGAATGGACAGAGTGTTTGTCATCGTGGTCAACTCAACCAAGTGAAATAACTGCTCCAAACCACTAAAAGAAACAAAACCCATTCAAGAATGAGCGGTTCCAACAGGGCACATCATGGCAAAAGGCAAGCAGCATCCAACCATGTTCCGGATGGACAGCAGGGTCATGTCTGCTGCACCTGGTTGTGCGAGTCTTAACAATCTCAAAAAGCAAAATATTTCAGTTGCTATAAATATGAAATAAAAACAGAAAGTGTTGGAACTACTCAGCAGGTCTGGCAGCATCTGTGGAGAGAGAGACACAGTTAACCTTTTAGGTCAATGACCTTCCTTCTGAACTCCAATTCAGGACTCAAGAGTTCTAAGAAACGTCCTTGACCAGAAATGGTAACTCAGTTTCTTGCTCCACAGATGTTACCTGGCCTGCTGAGCAGTTCCAGCATTTCTGTCCTTAGCAATCACTCTGATGAAATAAAAGTACTTCTTGCAACTGCTGGACAAAAACCCAGAAGATGCACTAAGCTGTGCTGTGTCTGTTAAATTCATGGCATCTTTTCAATTTATCTTTGTTGAAAGAGAAAGATTGCAACATTTTGCACTGAGAGGCAGTAGTTGATTGGTGTGTAAATATCTACATGAGGTATGTTTATCCTGTATTATATGGAAGGTGTCTGCTACCAATATTAGTACATGTGGCTAAAGTGGTGTTGCCATAGCCATATCTATTAGACAACACTTGTGTAGGAGATGAAAAAACAGGATTGAAGTGCTAAGACCTGGTTGGTAAATGCAGGCCAATGGAGAGCATTAGGATGAACACCAGCCACCCTTTCTCCAATGATCTCACATAAATTCCAGCAGGTTGCATCCTCTGCCTCTTCCACCCCAGGAACTATCAAGGAAAAGGTAGCAATTGGCCCTGAGGCAGCAGTGGTGATTGACCAAAGTCTTTGAGTGGAAGAGAGGGCAGTGGATTCCTCTCTCTCCATAAGCGCCCATTAGATGCACTTTTTTTTAAATCCTCCTTTTCACTGAGGGGCTCTTCTACCCCCTTAAACGTAGGTCTGCCCATTCAGGTGTTGTAGCACCAGTCCCACTGTGGCAGCACAGGAGTGTTGTGGCCATTCAGTGGTGACCTCCCCTATGGTGGTGGAGGACCTCCCCATCATAACAAATGGTTCCCAACCTGGAAAATGGATCGGGTGGCAGCCAAGTGGTAGCTGAAGGCACAAATCCTGCTCCATTGTGTATCGAGAAAAGGAAAACCTGGGCCAATGTTCCGGAGTGCAGAGGCCTGAAGAAGGATAATAATGTCTTTTAAATGTGTCCTGTAATTACTTAAGATTTAATGGATTGTTTGCTTTGTGATTTTCTGAGAGAACATTAAGTGGCTAGTGGGTGCAATATATGTGTTGCAATATATGTGTTGCATGCAGTAGTGCTAATCTCTGAAGAGTCCAAAATGCAAATGTTTAACTTTAATCCCATAAGAAAAGTCTTCCGACAATTTAAGATAATGTCATTGTTGATTTTACAACAGCTGACCATCACATAGCTTTATTTATAAAACCAAATTACAGACTATATTTATATGTTAACAGATCTTCAGTGTCATTACTCAAGGCGAGTTGAAGGACATTTTATCATGGAAGCTGTTTTATAACAATAGTGCTATAATGCCAAGTAGCCTGCAATGTAGTATCAGTGCTAATGACTGATGGTTACTGAATAAATAAAATTCAAATTTTATTCCATGTTTCCTGAGGCTTTTACTGGAACTTTGGAGGTAGAATTATATAACTCTTTCCATTGTCCTATGAAAAGAATGAATGGATTTTTATATTTTTATACACAAGCCTTTGTTTAATGGTGTTTAATTGTTACCCCCTGCAATTTTTTAAGCCAAAGAGATCAGCAAGATGCAATGAAAGGTGTATGAGGTTGGAATTGGGCACCCAGAATGAAAATTTGGCTTCTGCACTCACTTATTCACTGGGGAGTGTTAGTTTGTACACTTTAGCAAAAAAAAGGGGGGAGATAATCATAGGGTTTGACAGAACTGAAGCAGCAGTCATATGGTGTTTCGCAGTTTAGTAGTGAGGGGTGTTCAATGTTTTGAAGCACTATGAAGGGGAACTCTGTGACTTATCAGAGCTAAGAAAACAGAGAAAGTATAAGTTTGGCAATATCCAAAGGGGGAATCTGAGTGTAACTAGTCATAATTTTCTAAGAGATCTCTGCAAATCTTAAATTAAGTGTTTTGTGATTGCTAGAAAATAAGTATTTTTTTCTTGATATAAATAATTCTATTCCATCGATATAAATATTGTATAATTTATGTCATGCTTCTTTGGAAGGACAAATGCCTGCTTTAATGAAATAGATTTTTTACTTTCAACAGGCAAAATTCAGTCAAAAATTTTGAATACGTTGGAAAGAGGGCTTGTTCTGTATGTGCATGGTACCAGTCTGCTCTGTGAATGGTCAGTCTTTCTTTCTATCATTAACATGTTTAGACATTACCTCAGAAAACATTAATGGCTCAGGATTCATTGTCAAAAGAATGAGGCTAACTGTGTTCATTGTTACTAATGTGCAAATCAGTCATTTCACCGTGGCCAGGTGTGCAATTAAAGCAAAAATTCAGAAGTTAATGCCTGAGATGTGACACTCTGCTGTTAGTGCCTATCTGATTCACCTTTCAGATGCATTGAATGGAATGAAGATCCTGAACTTGCATGATAGATACAAACAAATCTCACCACAGAAACTTACTGCTTGCCCATTTCAGTCTATTTTCCCTTCTAATGGCACAAGTGTTAATTACTGTCAGT